>NC_134355.1:21853653-22153653 GCF_048569485.1 Anomaloglossus baeobatrachus
GTGGACGGCCGATGTGGTCGGATCCACCCGTACAAAGGAACTATTACTAAACCACCTATCAACCATCATAACATCCCAGATTTTTTGAAAGGTGGGTCCCAGATTGTGAGTAGCAAATATTACCTATCCATATGAAGAGAGAAAAATGCTGTGCAGAAGATCCGGCATGGGCAGGGGAACCTCAGCACTCATGGTTATGTGGCCCAAATGCACCTTCTATAACCCCATAGTGCAGACTGCGCTGAACCTCAGACGGGGGCTAAAGGAGCAGAACGGGTGATGGCACCTGCACACGGGCATAAGAGGGTTCACCGTCCCCTCTGCCGTACAAGAAGGTTAAAGGTCCAAGCAGGGTCCACTTCACAAATATCATGAGCTTTAAATAGTTACACCCGCCGGATGATGGGGTGGACTAAATTACAGCATTGGAAACACTTGTTGGCAGAAAGGCAAAGAACACACAAGGTGTCCACACAGAGACAAAGTGTTCAGAACCAGGACAGCGACCGAACCTGACTGTGTCTCAGCGGACCACAGCACAGGAGGCCGCCGAATCATATGACAATCAGTGGTCAGCTGTATCAGCTAAATAATCTGAACATGACAGGTAGGAAACATTTACAGACTGTGAATTGGGGCATCACTGTGACACATCAGTTTTACCATATAATGAACATGGTGAATAAAATATCCCAAAAACCATCGTGCAATCGCACTTTTTTTTTTTCGATTTTTCCACACTTGGAATTATTTTGCTTATTTGGGTTGGCTTATTTTCAGTGAATTGGGGTACCTGTGCAGTATATATGAGCACTTTATATATGTATTATATTATTATTCCATGTTTATATGTGTCAGGCTGCACTACTGAAGCTACTGAAGCCACAGGTAATGTAGCTTCAGAGTGCAGTTTAGCAAGCAACCAATGGGGGTCACCAGAGTAGTCAGTAATCCGAGTCAGCAGGAAGAGGTCTAAGACAGAAGCCCGAGGAGGAACAAATCATGGTCAGGAGCTAGCAAAAGAGTCAGGAGCCAAAGAGTAGCGTGCAAACCAAAAGGGAGAGACGAATGCCAGAGTCAGGAGCGAGGATACAGGTCAGCGGCCGAAAAGTCCAAATACAGATAAGGGAAGAGGCCAAACAGGTTAGGACAGGAAAAAACAACAGACACCAGCAGGAAGTCAGGGAACAGTATGAGCAGACGAATGGGGGAGGGTACAAGTGAGGACACAGTAGCAGAGAGGCAGGACAGATCGAGAACACTTATCAGAGCCAGTATACACGCTGCAAGGCAGAAATATAACTGGCACTGAACTGGCAGGGAAATTAACCCCTGACATGACCAGGCCAGATCTGTGTAAAACCACAGCAGGGGAAAGCCGGCCTGGATCATGACAATGTAATTCAACAATTTTGTGCAGTTTCCTTTTTGGTGCATGAATCTATATCTGTGTCTTCATTGAATCTGCGGGTTACTGTGTGCTTGTATACACACTTTATAAATGAGTGCCTACATCAGGGGATTTGTGCACTATGTAAAAGCACTTTATATGTGATATTGATGAACTTATTTATTCCATATTTATATCATTGGACATAAAGATTATTATTATTATTATTATTATTATTATTATTATTATTATTATTTTTGTGCATAGGTTCCTTACTGCCGGATGATTTTGCAATCGTGTCTCCATTGTTACCCTTTATTGACCTGTGTGTTTTTTTCTAATGTTTTTATGAGGTTCACGTTTTGCACTGTGTGTTCTTTTTTTCTTTACAATAAAAAAATATCTATCAGCGTAAAAAAACATTTGGATATTATTAACTATTATTACAGGTCAGATGTAGGTTTATATCTTTATCTGGGACTGTAGTAGTAATATACTGTGTATACTATGGATCTCTGGATTCAAGGTTGGCTCAAAATGTAACCTAAACGTATGTGTGTGATGCAGCAATATGTGAGCAACTACTTTAAGTTTTTGCCCCCCTTTGTCTAAATCTGGGCTCCTTCTATGAACTGAAATGTATTTAATATGTCATATAAACGCTTTTGTTGATGCTGAAGCTTCCGGACGCCTCCTGTATGGAGACACTAGTCGCCTGCATTGCTCAGGTAGAGTTTGGCCCATTCTTCCGCACACACGCTCCTCACATCCTGCAGGTCCCGGCTTCTTCTATGACCTCTGAGATTTAGTTCCTTCCAGACATTTTCTATTAGATTCAGCTCTGGTGATCGGCTCGGCCATTGTAGCAGATTTGTTTTCTTTCTCTGAAACCACCTGAGTGATGCAATTTCTCATTAAGTGGCAGGATTGCGTTCTATTTACTGATAGATCTCAGCTGGTGTTTTTGGCTGTTTGCACATCTCTTTCTTCACATGTTTGTAAGGAGGTGGTCGGAGGACCAAGGATGTGACGAATTCCTCCCCCTGCAGACATTGACCGCAATGTTCTTAATAGTTGTAATTTATGTCTTAGGCGGCTTTCACACTACGTTTTTTTAACACGCGTCCTGAACGTTTTTTAACGCAAAAACGGATCCAGTGCAAATGCGTTTTCATTTCAATGCATTTGCAATGGACTCGCGTCAGCATGCGTTCACATGCGTTTGCGTGCGTTTTAGTGAGGATCCAGCGACTTGTAGTTTTTTAACATTTTTCAAAAACGCTACTTGTAGCATTTTTGAGCTGCGTCCAAATACTGCAAGTCGCTGGATCCTGACTATACTGCACGCAAACGCATGTGAACGCTGGCGTGCTGATAGACAGGATCCTGTTTGCTCTACTGAGCATGCCCAGAAACCAGCCTTGGGTGATCAGTCTCTCTCTCCCCCTCCCTCTCTGCCTCTCTCTCTCTCTCCTCTCTCTCTCCCCCGCCTGAGAGCTGCGGACGCTCGTAACCAAGGTAAATATCGGGTAACCAAGCAAGTTACCCGATGTTTACCTTGGTTACGTGTGCAGGGAGCCTGGATCCTAGCAGCTGTGGACGCTCGTAACCAAGGTAAATATCGGGTATCCAAGCAAGTTACCCGATGTTTACCTTCGTTATGAGCCTCCGCAGCTGTCAGATGCCGGCTCCCAGCCTTAACGTTCAGTTCCCCTCGCTCCCGATCACATGACTCCAATGCCCGCCCATAAACATCCAGTGACAGGATCCTGCAAACTAATACATGCGTTTGCATGCGTTTTTCTTTGTAAAAGCAGGATCCGCTTTTGCAGCAAAAAAATGTTCATGACGCATGCTATAAAAACGTAGTGTGAAAGCAGCCTAAGAAGGTTTTATGCTGATAACTTATATGAGTGTGCCGATGCCATCTAGTGGCCAGAGAGTATTTGTATTATATTCGATACAATGTGCAATACAAGGTAATATTGTGGTACCGTGTTAGCCAGAAGAATCTATTGAAATACTATGTCCCAAGAATGCCAAAAGTATTTTAGGAGTGATACCTTTATAGGGTAACCAGATAAATTATATTAGCAGGTTTCAGAGCATCAAGGCTCCTTCTTCAGACTGAGGGAAAACATTTCTCCAGACCGGGACACAGTATGACTGATTTAAAAGTATCAATACTGAAAGGTCATTTTAAAGATGACCGAGAGAGAAAAATTTGGGAATTTAAACTGATAAGGATGTTTGGATCCCTAACAAAGGACTCAATGTAACCCCTGGTTTTATGCCTCACTCCATGGACACTTCCCACCTCCAGCAGAAGAACCTCAGAAGTGATCTGAACAGACACCTCCAACTCATCTGCATTTCTAACACAAACATTCATTTGATTTCCTTGGCTTATCTTTAGGAGGCCTCATCTTTCCCATGTCCTGTTGTAACATTCATTTAACCCCTTCAGCCCCCGGGCACTTTCCGTTTTTGCATTTTTGTTTTTTTGCTCCTTTTCTTCCGAGAGCCGTAACTTTTTTATTATTCCGTCAATCTTGCCATATGGGGGCTTGTTTTTTGCAGGACGAGTTGTACTTTTAAATGAAACCATAGGTTTTACCATATATTGTACTGGAAAACAGCAAAAAAATTCCAAGTGTGGAAAAACTGCAAAAAAAAGTGTGATCGCACAATAGTTTTTGGGATGTTTTATTCACCGTGTTCACTATATGATAAAACTGATATATCTAAGTGATGCCTCAGGTCGGTGCGAGTTTGCAGACACCAAACATGTATAGGTTTACTTGTATCTAAGGGGTTAAAAAAAAAATCACAAGTCTGTCCAATAAAAGTGGCGCACGTTTTGCGCCATTTTCCGAAACACGTAGCGTTCTTATTTTTTGGTATCTGAGGCTCAGTGATGGCTTATTTTTTGCGTCTCGAGCTGACGTTTATACTGGTACCATTTTTGCGCAGATGCTACGTTTTGATCGCCTGTTATTGCGTTTTGCGTAAAACTTGCGGCGATTAAAAAACGTACTTTTGGCGTTTGAAATTTTTTTGCCACTACGCCGTTTATCAATCAGAATAATTGATTTTATATTTTGATAGATCGGGTATTTCTGAACGCGGCGATACCAAATATGTGTATATTTATTTATTTTTTAACCCTTTAATTTTCAATGGGGGTAAAGGGGGGTGATTTGAACTTTTAGGTTTTTTTTTTTTTTTTTATTTTTTAAATTTATTTTTTTTTACTTTTTTTTATTTTACTAGTCCCCCTAGGGGGCTATAACGATCAGCAATCCGATCGCTATTATCTATCTGCTGATCACAGCTATACAGTTGTAAACAGCAGATTCAGTCACTTTGTTTTTCCCTCTGCTCTCGGCCGAGGGAAAACGAAAGTGAAACATCATAGCTGCAGGCGTCATCACATGACCCTGTGCTACGATGGCAACCACCGATAGTCACGTCATAATGCACGTGACTTCCGGTGGGGGCGGCGGTAAGTAAAAAACATGGCCGCGCGCATTTAGATCTTGCTGCCAGACTTTGGCAGCAAGATTTAAGGGGTTAATGGCCGCGGGTGGAAGAGATTCCACCCGCGGCTAGCAGGCACACATGTCAGCTGTTGAAAACAGCTGATATGTGTGCCGACCGCCACCGCCTGCCCGCGGCAGGGGGCGGGGCTTAACGGGACACGATCCTTGACGGATAGATCCGTCCAAGGTCGTGAAGGGGTTAAATGTTGTGATTTGGTCTCGGTAATTCATTTGTAATTTGCCTGAAGAAGGAGCCTTGATGCTCTGAAACCTGCTAATATAATTTTCTGGTTAGCCTATAAAGGTATCACTCCTGAAATACTTTTGTCATTCTTTGGACATAGTATTTCAATTTCTTATATTAGATGTAATGTGCGGTCATATGTTTTAGGTGTAAAGTGCATGGTTAGATGTGAGGTTCGCAGTGGTTCAGAGATGCAGCAGAGCTAGAGAAGTTACTAGATAGATAGGGCTGGTGAAGTGCAGTAGGGCCGGGTAACTCGTCCACATTGTCACAGCAGGTGCACCAGGGGTTAACTATAGGTTTTACCCCTGGGAGGAGTTTTTGGCACTAGATCCCTGGGAGGAGGGAAGTGCTCAATAAGATAATAAATGGCTGCCTAAGGGGCAGGTTGTGTGGTGTCATTGGGAGACCGATCCCCCCCACCACCTACGAGCAGATTGTCGGTGGCCTGCTGGGCGATGTAGGGGGTTCAGCGGGTTCCATCAGGCACCAGGACAAGAGAGAGCGAGACGGCTGGTAACAGAGGGAAGCCATAGGAAGTACTGCGTAGTGCTAGAGGGCACTGGAAGAGAGATAAAGAGAAAGGAAACTGAAAGTAACTGATAAAGAGAAAGGAAACTGAAAGTAACCGATAACGAGAAAGGAAACTAAACGTAACCGTTTAAGAGAAAGAATTCAAAAAGTTTCAGTAAAAATTGTGTTGAGGAAAAGAGAAACGTCTGTGTCGTCTCCTGATTGTTCCCAAAAGTAAGGAAGAAAGAAGAGACGAGGTTACCCCGAAACGGCAAGTAAGTGGAAGAAGCCCAAGTGTTCATGAGCCTGATCATCTGCCTGTAGCAGGGGCCAGGGGGTCGCCCAACACACTGACCATGACTACAGCGCCCCCCTGTGCCCCTGTTTTACATGTTCAATACTTTTTCCCTGTTATTTCTCATTATTACACAGCACTAATATTCTGGACATCTAAGGTGATTTCTCTGCCTGTGTGGATAGGATGGATTGTTGCGGACATCCGGTGAGACATTCATATCAATAGCACCTTCGGAAATATATTCAATACTCAGTGGCGTAACTAGAGTCTGATGGGCCTCGGTGCAGAGTGTGAGCCTGGGCTCCTCCTCCTACATGTTGGCCAGATGTATGGGCCATTGTAGCATTCTAAATGCTATAAAGACATACAAGTTGACCCCCCCCACTCTTCATTATGTAGTAATATCCCCCATCCTGTACTAATGTCCCCCATCCTGGGCTGCTTCTTGGGAAATATGTCCCCAATCATGGTATATAGCCCCCTCAACCTGGTATATAGCCCTCCATCCTGGTATATAGCTTTCGTATCCTGGTATATAGCCCCCTAATCCTGATATATAGCTCTCCCTCTTGTTATATAGCCCCCTCATCCTGGTATATAGCTCCCATCATGCTATATAGCCCCCTCATCTTGGTATATAGCCCCCATCATGCTATATAGCCCCCTCATCTTGGTATATAGCCCCATCATGCTCTATAGTCCCCTCATCATGCTATATAGCCCCTCATCATGCTATATAGCGCCCCATCATGCTATATAGCCCCCTCATCTTGGTATCTAGCCCCCATCATGCTCTATAGTCCCCTCATCATGCTATATAGCCCCCCGTCATGCTATATAGCCCCCCGTCATGCTATATAGCCCCCATCATGGTATATCGCCCCCTCATCTTAACATATAGCCCCCATCATGCTCTATAGTCCCCTCATCATGCTATATAGCCCCTCATCATGCTATATAGCCCCCCATCATGCTATATAGCCCCCTCATCTTGGTATATAGCCCCCTTCTTGTTCTATAGTCCCCTCATTATGCTATATAGCTTCCATCATGCTATAAAGCCCCTCATCATGCTATATAGCCCCCTCATCTTGGTATCTAGCCCCCATCATGCTCTATAGTCCCCTCATCATGCTATATAGCCCCCCGTCATGCTATATAGCCCCCCACCGCACAGGACGCAGTAAAAAAAAATATATATATTGTACTCATCTACCCTGCGCTCCCTCGGCATCCTCCTACAACACTGGCATGCTGGCAACTGACCAGCGTATAACTGGTGCAGCATCAGCAGCTGTCAGCATATTCTGTGCCCTCGGACACACATCCACCTGAATCAGGGGCTGGGGCCAACGGGCCCCCTGCACCCCCAGGCCCAGTGGCAGCGGCGATCTCTGCGGTCGTTACGCTCCTGTCAATACTTATTCCACCTGCTGTATTCTGTGGATATGTCATAAATGTATCAGATGGGAGAAACCTTACTGTACTGACTCATGAATGTACAGAATTTAGAAGAAGACGCTGGGGGGGGGGGATTTATGGGAAGGAATATAAAGTGACATCACAGATCTGCCCTAATTTTTGCAAATATATCTTCCATGTAATTTACCCTGCAATACCCATAAATCAAGAATCAAGACCCATAAAAGCCTCCAGAATCTCACGAGTACAGATCTTCAGAATCCTGAGCGCTAGTCCCCCCCATGAATGACGATTAATGTCCCCACACAGCGATCGCCCCTCAATGAACCCTGAAAACTTGATATCATTAAACTCAAACTGTGCCGCGGCCGATCCATCAACATTACAAGAAGTTGTTCCTCTAGAAGTCTCGGTAATCGGCCTTGTCTCCTCCCTGGAAGACAGAATCCATCCTGATTTTCCAGCCTAAAGATCTGGGACTTCTGTGATTTACGGACTGGGGAAAGAAACAAAGGTCGCACCGCGCTAATGTCATCCACACTGGGGGGATTAACCCTCTGTTTCCTTACGTGACGTCCAATCTTAAGAAAGTAAAGTTTAATAAATCCATAATAAACCATCACATAAATGCTGAACCTCTGTCGTGGACGGCTTTGGCCAAGCCGCATCGATCAATGAATCCGCTGCGGTTCACATCAATTGTCCTAAATACGTCCTGAAAAACAAAACAAAAAATATGTTCTTTCATTTAGGATGGATTTATTTAAGATTTTAATAAGAAATAAAACAAAAAAAAATCTTAATAAAGTTTATCACTATATTGGCTGTAATTACGCCCCCTATGTGCACGACTAACGCACTGCTCCTATGTGCACAAACATAAGCACAATAATACTGCAGCCTATGGACACAAATGCAACTATTTTAATACTATCCCCTATGTAGAAGGATGTACAATGCCTTAAAAAAGTATTCATACCGTGTGAACATTTACACATTTTTTCACATTGCACCCTATAATGTATATGTATTTTATTGGGACTTTATGTGATTTATCAGCAACAAAAAGCAAGTATTTGTCAAGTGTAAACAATATGATACATTGTTTTCTAAAGATTTTAAAAATGTAAATCTGTAAATTGTGCCGTGCATTTGTATTCAGCCCCCAGACTCACTACTTTGTAGGATCACCTTTCTTTGTCTTGCGTTTGTACTCATCCCCTGGAGTCAATACTTTGTAGGATCACCTTTCTCTGTCTTGCGTTTATATTCAGCCCCCGGAATCAGTACTTTGTAAGATCAACTTTCTCTGTCTTGCATTAGTATTCAGCCCCCTGAGTCAGTACTTTGTAGGATAACCTTTCTTTGTCTTGCATTAGTATTCAGCCCCAGAGTCAGTACTTTGTAGGACAACCTTTCTCTGTCTTGCATTAGTAGTCAGCCCCGGAGTCAGTACTTTGTAGGACAACCTTTCTCTGTCTTGCATTAGTATTCAGCCCGCCCCTGGAGTCACTACTTTGTAGGACCACCTTTCTCTGTCTTGCATTAGTATTTAGACCCGAGTCAGTGCTTTGTAGGACCACCTTTCTTTGTCTTGCATTAGTATTCAGCCCCGGAGTCAGTACTTTGTAGGACAACCTTTCTCTGTCTTGCATTAGTATTCAGCCCCGGAGTCAGTACTTTGTAGGACCACCTTTCTCTGTCTTGCATTAGTATTTAGACCCGAGTCAGTGCTTTGTAGGACCACCTTTCTTTGTCTTGCATTAGTATTCAGCCCCGGAGTCAGTACTTTGTAGGACAACCTTTCTCTGTCTTGCATTAGTATTCAGCCCCGGAGTCAGTACTTTGTAGGACAACCTTTCTCTGTCTTGCATTAGTATTCAGCCCGCCCCTGGAGTCACTACTTTGTAGGACCACCTTTCTCTGTCTTGCATTAGTATTTAGACCCGAGTCAGTGCTTTGTAGGACCACCTTTCTTTGTCTTGCATTAGTATTCAGCCCCGGAGTCAGTACTTTGTAGGACAACCTTTCTCTGTCTTGCATTAGTATTCAGCCCCGGAGTCAGTACTTTGTAGGACAACCTTTCTCTGCCTTGCATTAGTATTCAGCCCCTGGAGTCAGTACTTTGTAGGATAACCTTTCTCTGTCTTGCATTAGTATTCAGTCCCCTGAAACAGCGCTTTGTAGGATCACCTTTCTCTGTGTTTTTGGGTCTGTCTCTCCAGCTTTGCTCATCTTTGGTGACATTTTCCTCTTCTTTGCACATGAGTTCTCACTCAGTGAGATTGGATGAAGACATCTGTGATCTGCAGGTTCTCGGTAGATTTGGGTCTGGACTGTGACTCGGCCGCTCACACTCAGGAATATGCTCTGATCTGAACCCTCTATTGTAGTTCTGCAGGATGATGAGGGTCATTGTCCTGCTGGAAGGTGAACCTACAACCCAGTCTCACATTTTCTGTAGCCTCTAACAGATTTTCCTCCAGGATTGCCCTGTACTTAGCTCCATCCATCTTCCTATCAACTCTGACCAGCTGCTCTGCCCCTGCTGAAGAAAACTCTCCCCACAGCAGGATGCTGCCTCCACCATGTGTGACAGTGGGGATGGGGTTTTCAGGGTTATGTGAAGTTATTTAGTTTTCTTCCACACACAGCATTTTGCATTTCATCACAAAAGTCCTCCTTTGGTCTCATGTGACCAGAGCAAATTCTCCCACTGCTCGCTGGGTCCTCTACAAGGCTTTTTGCAAACTACAAGTAGGACTTCATTTGGCTTCTTGCTTTCAGAAATCTTCTTGCCACTTTTCAACAAAGGCCAGATTTGTGGAGAATACAACTAATAATGAAAAAAGTCTGGAAACGTTCATGGAGTATGAATACATTTTCTAGGCACAGTAATTATTATAATACTACCATTATATGCAAGAGTATATTACTACTATAATACTGCCCCTATGTACAAGAATATAACTACTATAATACTGCCCCTATGTACAAGAATATAACTACTATAATACTGCTCCTATGTACAAGAATATAACTACTATAATACTGCCCCTATGTACAAGAATATAACTACTATAATACTGCTCCTATGTACAAGAATATAACTACTATAATACTGCCCCTATGTACAAGAATATAACTACTATAATACTGCCCCTATATACAAGAATATAACTACTATAATACTGCTCCTATGTACAAGAATATAACTACTATAATACTGCTCCTATGTACAAGAATATAACTACTATAATACTGCCCCTATATACAAGAATATAACTATTATAATACTGCCCCTATGTACAAGAATATAACTACTATAATACTGCTCCTATGTACAAGAATATAACTACTATAATACTGCCCCCATGTACAAGAATATAACTACTATAATACTGCCCCTATGTACAAGAATATAACTACTATAATACTGCCCCTATGTACAAGAATATAACTACTATAATACTGCCCCTATGTACAAGAATATAACTACTATAATACTGCGCCCTAAGTACAAGAATAAAACTACTATAATACTGCCCCCCTATGTACAAGAATATAACTACTATAATACTGCCCCCTATATACAAGAATATAACTACTATAATGCTGCTCCCTATGTGCAAGAATATAACTACTATAATACTGCTCCCTATGTACAAGAATATAACTACTATAATACTGCCCCTATGCACAAGAATATAACTACTATAATACTGCCCCTATGTACAAGAATATAACTACTATAATACTGCCCCTATGTACAAGAATATAACTACTATAATACTGCTCGTACTGTATGTACAAGAATATAATTACTATAATACTGCCCCTATGCACAAGAATATAACTACTATAATACTGCCCCTATGTACAAGAATATAACTACTATAATACTGCCCCTATGTACAAGAATATAACTACTATAATACTGCCCCTATGCACAAGAATATAACTACTATAATACTGCCCCTATGTACAAGAATATAACTACTATAATACTGCCCCTATGTACAAGAATATAACTACTATAATACTGCCCCTATGTACAAGAATATAACTACTATAATACTGCCCCTATGTACAAGAATATAACTACTATAATACTGCCCCTATGTACAAGAATATAACTACTATAATACTGCCTACTATGTACAAGAATATAACTACTATAATACTGCCCCTATGTACAAGAATATAACTACTATAATACTGCCCCTATGTACAAGAATATAACTACTATAATACTGCCCCTATGTACAAGAATATAACTACTATAATACTGCCTACTATGTACAAGAATATAACTACTATAATACTGCTCCTACTGTATATACAAGAATATAACTATTACAATACTGCCTCATATGGAAAAAATAAAACTGCTATAATACTACATTTATTGTGCAATGAATGTTTATTTCACCTTAATCCTATTCAGTTGTTTCAATAGGCGGCAAAATCCATTGAGACTCAGTTTTCCGTTTCCATTCAACTGAAGTTTAGTTAAGTTCCACAGCTCTCTGTCCTGATACACAGAATTGCCTGTAGATGGCGCTCTCACATTAGGGAACAGTGTGTTAAACATTATACATGATATGAATGTACGTTCACTGATCTTTGTCTTGGGAGTCTCCACATATGTGTTTGTTTTCGTTTTGCTAAGGGAGGGAACAATATGACATAAATCTCCACTTTACTCTTCCTAAAGAGGTTCTGCAGGAGTGCACACCAGACAAAGTGCACACCAGACAAAGCAGATTATTTGAGGCAGATGTAGGCACTGCCAAGCACAAATATAAACTAGCATGGGAAATATCACTCTTTCCTACATGTATTTCTTGGATAGAAGTAGCTTTATTGCTGCCCCTTTTAACTAAAAGCTCAGCCTCCAAAATCCATCACCTTCACCTGTGGGCACTGACACCTGCCCGCTGCCATTCTGGAGCAAGCTCTGCACTGGTATTGACCTGATCCTGTAGCCAAATCCTCTTTAGGACATGGTCTTGGCATTTGTTATACTTTCTTTGCAGCTGTGAAAGTTTTTTTTTTTTAGTTGCACGTCTCTTTTTGAAGATCTTGATGATCCTATAAGTGGTTGATTTATGGGCAATCTTACAAGCAATGTCCTTAACTGTAAAGCCCTTTTGATGCAAAGCGATGATGACTACACATGTATACTTGGAGATAACCTTAGTTAACAGAATAAGACAAGGATTTCAAGAATCAGCACCATTTTAACAGAACCTTATAATTCAATTAGGATGAGAAAGTGATATCAGCTGCCTTGTCCTTGTTAATACTTTCTTTGGATCTAATGGGAAGATCATTGAAATAATTATAATAATAGAATTTTACTGGAACGTTTAACAATCTAGAGTAAATGCAAATTGCCACTCTAAAGACTAAAGTAGCAAAGTTTGTGAAAACTAAATGTGTGTGTGATGTGTGTACATGTGTGCGTGTGTTTGTGTGTGTGCACATGTGTGCCTATGTGTTTATATGCGTATTTCAGGTATGCACTGTTACTTATTTCTCTAGAATCAAACTGGTGCTACAGTAAAAGATACATCCATCAGCAGCAGCATCCATCGGCACGAGTCCAGGCTGAAGTGTCCTTTGTCAGCTACAAGGGATTGGTCTGCAAATGAAGAAGAATTATCCCTCGTTTTACACTTCACGCTAAACTCATTTTGGAATGTGATTAGAGAACGGGTTGTGTAACTCTCGGAATGACGAGTGTCCGACACACGGCATAACAGATGCGCACGGACCTATGAATGTCCGGCGCACGGTAAAAGGCATGCGTATCAACAGGGATGGTAAAGAAGAGGACGACCCTGACAATAGGGAGTGGGGTAATGGGTTAACTCCTAACACTTACCTGTGTCTGGTCCCTGAGGTTCCCTAACATCCCTATACAAGTCCTACCCCTCGTTGCCGTCACGTGCCTAGTCCCTAACTGTCCCTCCTCTCACTCTGGATAGTTACAAGGCCAATGAGTACGCTAAATATCACAACTACAATAACGACATACAGGGGAAAAAAGGACAAACAGAGGAACATAGACAAAAGTTCACTACTGCAGCCAGACACCAAGGCTGCAGCCGACCAGGCTCCAAAACAGCACTGCAACAGCTAGGCTCCAGCAGCATAACACCAGCAGCTCCAAGAGAGCTTCCTCCTACCATAGTGGTCAGAAACAGAATGAGAGTCTATAACCAGCAACAGGTGATAGATTATGTGACTATTTAAAGGAGATGGGACTAGTCAAAAAATGGCTGCACCTGAAGTGATCTAACCAGGAGCTTCTACCATGACAACGACACACAGGGGAAGGAAAACAAACAGGGGAACATAGACTAAAGCATGGGTCCCCAATTCCAGTCCTCGAGGGCCACCAACAGTGCATGTTTTCAGGATTTCCTTAGTATTGCACATGTGATAATTTAATCACCTGCACAGATGATGATTCCAACACCCATGCAATGCTAAGAAAATCCTGAAAACATGCACTGTTGGCGGCCCTCGAGGACTGGAGTTGGGGAACCCTGGACTAAAGGATATACAAACAAACTATACTGCTCCAGCCAGACACCAAGGCTACAGCCAACCAGGCTCCAAAACAGCACTACAACAGCTAAGCTCCAGCAGCGTAACACCAGCAGCTCCAAGAGAACTTCCTCCCACCATAGTAGTCAGAAACAGAATGAGAGTCTATAACCGGCATCAGGTGATGAATTATGTGACTATTTAAAGGAGATGGAACTAGTCAAAAACCGGCTGCATCTGACGTGATCTAACCAGGAGTTTCTAGCATGACAACGACACACAGGGGAAGGAGGACAAACAGGGGAATATAGACAAAAGGATATACAAATAAACTGCACTGCTCCAGCCAGACACCAAAGTTGCAGCTGACCAGGCTCCAAAAATAGTACTACAACAGCTAAGCTCCAGCAGCATAACACCAGCAGCTCCAAGAGAACTTCCTCCCTCTACAGTGGTCAGAAACAGAATGAGATTCTATAACCGGCATCAGGTTATGGATTATGTGACTATTTAAAGCAGATGGGACTAGTCACAAACCGGCTGCACTTGAGGTAAACTAACCAGCAGCTGCTAGCAAGGAAAATGACATTAACCTTTGCTGCACTAACAGAAAGCAAAATATTTAAAATCACAGAGCAATGTGAAGCTCCGATCCCAGAGTTGTCACAAGTCTGTCAAGCACGAGGTTGTCAGAGCAAGTGCCCAAAATTATCATCATAATCTTCATCAACTACTGTCCAAAATGGACATAAGAAACCTATTTTGATATAAATTAACCAGGTCTAAATAATTTTTTTAACCCAGATTGTGGGATCATCATGTCAAAAAATCCTGCCCTTTGTCAAATAGAAGGTCCTGGGAGATTTCAGCTCTATAGCCTATAGAATTGTGATTGCAGCTCTGAAGTATAATGCAGGCCCAGGAAAGGAGCAGTACAAGATAGCTAGGTCAGATACAGATAGGAACGCACTTCTGCAACTCTGAAGAAAAAAACTTTCACAGGTCACTTAACCCCTTCCTGACGTGGCTAATTTCCATTTTACCATTTTTGGTTTTTTTCTCTCTTTTTCTTCCAAGACCAATAACTGTTACTTTTTTCCATCATGAGGGCTTATATTTTTGCGTCACAACGTGTACTTTTGAATGACTTTATTCATTTTATTGTGTGATGCACTGGAAAGCGTCGGTGCACTGCAAATGTCGCTGACGGAGGACACAATTTTGCCTTACCTGTGATAACCACATCATTCAGAAGCATCTGGAGGTTCTCCGCGTTCATCTCCGAGGTCTAGACAAAATTCATCATATTTAATTTATCTGATATTTTACATTCATGATTATAGTGACAGTAATCCAAATATCTGCATTCAGTTATGTGAAGTTGAAGAATCACAAGTCCCTATGACAACTCTTCCTGTCCATCTTCCCAGAAGGCTGTATCATTAGCCCCTACAGCAACCAATCAGTGTTCAGCACAAAAGAACAAGATCTGCTCTGATACGAGTCAAGTCTATCCAGATATCAATGAGGCAAAAGCTTCTTTTAATAACAATGCCTGCAACTTTAACTAGGGAAATCAATCAGAAGGTGTTTTTTTTTTTAAGTTTGGGTTTAACCCTTTAAAGGTCTTTCAATATTCAAAATTGTAGACCTGCACAAGGCTGGGATGGGCTACAGGACAATAGGCAAGCAGCTTGGTGAGAAGGCAACAACTGTTTGTGCAATTAGAAAGTGGAAGAAACACAAGATGACTGTCAATCTTATTTGGTCTGGGGTGTCATGCAAGATTTTGCCTTGTGGGGTAAGGATGATTCTGAGAAAGATCAGGAATCAGCCCAGAACTACACGGGAGGACCTGGTAAATGACCACAGTCTCGAACATTACCGTTAGTAACACACAACACCGTCATGGATTAAAATCTTGCAGGGCACGCAAGGTCCCCCTGCTCACGCCAGTGTGTCGCCCTGGGCAAGCCAGGGGTCACAGGTCACAACACCACCACACCCCACACTCCAGGTAGGCACATCACAGCTAACCAGAAATCCTTGTTGCCTTCCTCCAGAGGCTGATGATTCACACCAGGGGGTGGGCCAGGCGGTTGGCTTCGCCCACCAAGGAGATCACAGCTCTGGAGGCGGGAAGTACCTACCAGGCAGAACAGTTAGGGAGGAGGAAGTGGAAGGAGTGGAAGATAAGCCCAGGCAGGGCAAGAGTGAAGTCTAGCTGAGGGCTAGAAAGGAGTAAACAACTAAGTGAAAGTAGAGAAGTGGAAAAGGAGGAAAGCAAGAAGTGGTGACAGAGCAGAGAGTGTGCAAAGCCTGAAGGGTCCAGCTTTGTGGAGGGCCAGAACAGCAAGGTCAGCGACGGCGGTGACTGTCTGGAGGGGGACCGTTTGGAAGTTCCTGGAAGGACCCCGTTGGCTGTGTGCCCGGTGGTCTGGAGCAGTGTTCCGAAGGACAGTCAGCACCAGGGCAGGGGCCTCTCGGACCCCGGCAAGGCTAGGAGTCGCCAAATTTGCCGAATCCGTCAGTGAAGGGGACGTAGATCCCCCAACAACCAAGTCCCGATTGAAGGCAACAGCCCAACCTGAAGCAGAGAGACACCGCCACCGCCACGGCACCAGTTTCTCAGGGCCAGCGCCTGCGGGCAAAGTGTAGAGCTCCTCCGGCCCAGATTGCAGTCGGGGAGCGGGTAACCGGAGGGAATCCACCGCTACCATCAGTCAAACGTAGGTGCAAGGAAGAGGGACATCACCGTCACCTACCGGGAGTGCAGGTGCAGCCGTCTGTGGGACCGTCCTACCAGCCGTTTGGTTTACCGTACAAACTGTGTCCATGTCTCAGGCTGAGTGAGCACCACAGTGCCGCAAGGCACATCGCTGCCCCCGCGTCCCTGCGCCCACCAGGCCCCGCACCTTACAAACCATCACCGGGCCCCGGGATCACCAACCCCTACCCACGGAGGGGCAACACAACACCTGGCTGCTCCCCATCACCATCCCCGGGATCCCCACCCAGAGCAGCGGTGGTGCAATCACCATAACCGTGGGTGGCGTCACGAACTATAACAATCCCCGCACCCAACAAACCCCTTTCACTCACGGGCGAGGAGTGTCGCTCGAGGAACCCCGGGATCCGGCCCACAGCTCGAGCCACCACTGAGCAGCTGCCGGACCCGAGCAGAAGGGGTGAGCGTAGTGTGCCGACACCCTCCTCCCCGCCCGCGACAACTTGGCGTCACGAACAGGATCTTACCGCTCTGCCGTCTGGTAGAGGTGCGCCTTGTTACCGCCGGAGGTATCCGGCAGAAAAATTTCAGAAGCCGCCATCTTTGGCGCGAAGAGTTCCCGCTCGAGCGTCTTCTCGAGCAGTAGAGGCGCGAAGGCCAAAACCCCGCCCCGAGAGAGGAGGGGCCGGAAAGAGCTAAGGGGGACGAAAACAAGATGTCTGCGCCCGACGGAGCCGCTGGAGGAGCGGTGGTCGCAGCCGCAGCGGCACCCGCGGATGGGAATGGGCCTGCCCAAGCCCCGGTTGTACCGGCGGGAGGTGCCGCGACCCCCGCGCTCGCTCAGGTCATGCCGTTTTTCTTGCCCTATGCACCCGGAGCTGCCTGGCTACCACAGTATGATGGGAAACCGGATGCCCTACAGGCCTTCCGGAAAAAGCTTAACCCGTTGCTGGAGCTGTACCCCCTGACTGATAAGCAACGAGCGGCGATAGTGCTAGGCCAGCTAACCGGTATGGCGGAGCAGGAAGCGGAGACCTGGGCCGAGGGGGACCGGCTCTCTGTAGCCACCATCTTTGAGAAGCTACAGACTGCCTTCGAGACCCGGACTGAAGCTGAGCTGAGGATGCAGTTTTACCAGTGCCGGCAACGAGCCGGGGATAGCATTCGGGACTATGCTCTACGTCTGCAGACCGCCCTCCGCACGCTGAAGCGGGTGAACTCTATTAATGAGGCGGATAGCAACAAGATGCTGGTGGAGCAATTTGCGCAGGGGATGAGGTCCCCTGAGGATCGTAAACAACTCCGGCTGTGGGCCCTGGAACACCCTGATGTGGACTTTGCTGTGTTAAAAGAGCGGGCTATCAAAGCACTCCAGCCCCCGGCTGCTGAAGTTCTGGAACCCGTCCCGTGGCCCGTCGAGACAGCTCCTGTTGTGGCGGCCTCAGCCAAACCAACCTCTGTAATGCCTGCAGCCCCAAGCAGCACAGTCGAAGAGTTGGCAGCCCAGGACCTTGCCAAAATCCTTGCTGCACTGCAACCTTTGACCAGATCTCAGCCTCCAGCGCAGATACAGCTTGCTGACAGTCCCGAGGATGTTCCCTGGATGCAGCAGAGAAGTGCTAACAACCCGCGGAGCAGACCTCCAATCTGCTACAAGTGCCGTAAGCCGGGCCATTACTACCGACAGTGCCCGTTAAACGAGCAACCCCTGGAGCCCCGGGCCAATCCTCAGGAGTAGAACATCGTGGCCCCCCGGACTGGCGAGACCGATATATCGGGGCCCGCCCTATCATCCCCGTGGCTGTGGACGGCATACCAGTGATGGCTCTCTTGGACACTGGATCACAGGTAACTACTATACCGTACAAGTTGTACCAGCGGTATTGGGCCGTAGACGAGCTGGCGCCCCCAGACAATAGCATAACGTTGATAGCCGCTAATGGACTTCCATTGACCCAGGTGGGGTATAAACAAGTGGCTATGACAGTGGGGCAAGCTGAACTACAACACCAGGGTATGATTGTGATCATGAATGAACCCAGTGATCATAACCCGAAGATAGTGCTGGGAACCAATGTGATGGAACACTGCATGGCTGATGTGTTGACCCTATTGCAACAGCTGGCCGCCACAGCGGCGGGGAGCCGGCAGAGGGCTGTGCAGCGTGAAATCCGTGCCCTGATGTACCGCCAGCATGTAAGCTCAACAGGAGGGGAGATTGGTGGAGTGAGAGTGATGGATGTTGCTCCATTGACTGTGCCCCCTAGGAGTGAGATGATGATCTGGTGTAGGGCAGCAGTAGGGCCTCAGGGGCGTGACTACCCCGCAATGATGGAGCCCATGCCTTCCGAGCACTGGCCCACTGTAATGGCCGCCCGAGGGGTGGTGGATGTGAAGAAAGGGAGAGTGCCTGTGAGAGTGTTGAACTGTGGGGAGGAAGAAGTCAGGCTTCCCCGGTATGCCACCATTGCCAAGCTGCTTACCCTGGACCCTCACACTATCCATGAAGCCAGCCCATCCACACCCCAACCTGCCACCAACACTCCCCCACCCCAGGGGGACATAAAAGAGTGGCACCAACAGCTACATGTAGGCACTGATGATACCCCTACACATCACAGGGCAGGGGTACACAGGGTGGTGCAGGAGTACGAACAGGTTTTCAGTAAGCACCCCCTAGACTTCGGGCAGATCAAGGGGGTCCAACACCACATTCCCACAGGTGAACATCCCCCTGTCAAAGAGAGGTACAGACCTATTCCCCCTGCACATTACCAGTGTGCCAAGGATATGTTGAGGAATATGAAGGAGGCGGGGGCTATTCGGGATAGCTGTAGTCCCTGGGCCGCTCCGTTGGTACTGGTTAAGAAGAAGGACGGTACCATGCGGATGTGTGTGGACTACCGGAAGATCAACCAGATAACCCATAAAGATGCCTATCCATTACCGCGTATTGAAGAGTCTTTGGCCGCACTGAGGACTGCAAACTACTTCTCGACCCTTGACCTCACCAGCGGGTACTGGCAAGTGGCCGTGGCTCCAGAGGACCGGGAGAAGACCGCCTTCACCACCCCGATGGGGCTCTGCGAATTCAATAGCATGCCGTTTGGGCTGTGCAATGCCCCTGGGACCTTCCAACGGTTGATGGAGTGCTGTCTGGGACATTTAAACTTCGAGACCGTCCTGCTGTATTTGGATGATGTGATTGTTTATTCCCAGACGTATGAAGCCCATCTGGAGCACCTGGCCGAGGTGTTCGCGTCCCTTGCCAAGTATGGGATGAAGTTGAAGCCCTCAAAATGCCACCTGCTGAAACCCAGGGTGCAGTATCTAGGGCATGTGGTGAGTGCGGATGGTGTCGCCCCCGACCCTGAGAAGATCACTGCCATCCAAAGCTGGCCGAGACCAACTACAGTGAGGGAGGTAAGGCAGTTTCTGGGTCTGGTGGGGTACTATCGGCGCTTTATAAAGGGGTACACGAAGATGGCTGCCCCCATGCAAGATCTCCTCGTGGGACAGACCAAAGGTGGTAGACCCATCGGAGCCCCACTGTCGTGGGAGGACAAGCATGAGGAGTCCTTTTGCCAGTTGAAGGCGGCCCTGACCGGAGAAGAGGTCCTGGCGTACCCTGACTATGGGCGCCCATTCATCCTCCACACGGACGCCAGTAACGTGGGGCTAGGAGCGGTCCTATCCCAGGTCCAGGATGGAAAGGAGAAGGTGATTGCCTACGCCAGCCGAAAACTCCGGCCGACCGAAAGGAACCCTGAGAACTATAGCTCCTTCAAGCTCGAGCTACTGGCGTTGGTGTGGGCTATCACGGAGCGGTTCCGTCACTATTTGGCGGCAGCAAAATTCACCGCATTCACGGACAACAATCCGCTGACTCACCTGAACACGGCCAAGTTGGGCGCGCTGGAGCAGCGGTGGGTAGCCCGGTTAGCCAACTATGATTTCACCATAAAGTACCGAGCTGGTCGTGTCAACATCAATGCAGATGCACTCTGCCGGATGCCCCATTTGTCAGAAGAGGGGTGCGAGGATGACGACCTCGAGGAGATTGAGTTACCTGCGTTTCACCAGCCGCCTACTGAGAGGGTACAAGTATGTCAGCAAAGGGTGCATCTGGACCCGCGGCCCAGTCAAGAGTGGCAGGACGCCCAGGACCAAGCGCCGGCTGTCCGCCTTGTCAAGACCCTGGTGGAACAAGGTGCTATGGGAATAGACCCTGCCGCTCCAGCCGAAGCCCAACGCTTGTGGAAAGAACGGAAACGGCTTTACCTACACCAAGGGAGGCTGTACCGTGAGCTGATCAACCCGAAGACCCATGAGAAAATATGCCAGTTAATCGTTCCTCAAGCTGATGTCGCTACTGTCCTACAGGCATACCATGATGGTGCTGGCCACTTCGGGTGGAAGAAGCTGGAGATGCTGTTGAGGGAGCGGTTCTATTGGAGTGGGATGCGTGAATCGGTGGAAGCCTGGTGCCGAGAGTGCGGTCCTTGTACGCTGAGAAGAAAGGACGAGACTAGCCAGAGGGCACCGTTACATCCCACAGCCACCCATCAGCCGCTGGAGCTGGTCGCCCTAGACCATGTCAAACTCACCCCTAGCCGAAGTGGATACACCTACGCCTTGACCATGGTAGACCACTACTCAAGATTTATGGTGGTAGTCCCCGTTAAGGACCTGACTGGTCGAACCGCTGCTCGAGCGTTCCAGGCCTATTTTTGCCGACCCCATGGGTACCCCGAGAAGGTGCTGACTGACCAAGGCCCGGCTTTTGAAGCAGAAGTGTTTCACGAATTCTGCCAGTTGTACGGCTGCAAGAAGATCCGGACCACTCCGTACCACGCCCAGACCAACGGCATGTGCGAGAAAATGAACCATTTGGTCCTGGGGCTCCTCAAGACGCTACCGCTGGAAGAACGGAACATGTGGCCAGAAAAGTTACCCGACTTGGTCGACATGTACAATAATATCCCGTCCAGCTCGACGAAGTGCACCCCAGCGTATCTGATGAGGGCTCGTCCTGGCCGCCTGCCGGTGGATCTGGAGATGGGGTTGGAGGCCCCGGAAGCACTCCCTTCAACGGCAGAGTGGGAAAGTCGGAGGAGGGCCCAATACCGGCAAATTCAGGAGCATGTGGAGAAAAACCTCAGTCGGAGTCGAGAACAGCAAGAGCACCGGTTCAATCAGAAGGCACCCGCAGGTCCTTTCCAGCCAGGAGATGTGGTGCTGAAACGGAAGAGGAAAGCCCACAAACTGGATGATCAGTGGGAGCAAGTCCCTTACGTCATACAACCCACAGAGTGGGATGATGGGAAGACCTACCAGATCAGTCGTGACCAAGGGGGTACCCTGGCCACCGTTTCTCGGGACCATCTGAAAAAATGCCCCCCAGCGTTGAAGGCAGAGGCTGAAGTACCGGTTCCTCCACCAGTGGAAAAGGCGGCAGAGGTAATCCACACTGTGATGGGTGACTTCCCAGCAAACTGGCCTACACAAAACGGCGCGGTGATACTTCCAGTGATACTGTTCCCACAACCCGTGGATGAAGAAGTAGTGGAAGCGGTTATCCGTGAGCCAGAACCAGTGCCAGTGCCCAGGGATGAATCTGTACCCAGCCCCCCTACACCTCCGCCTGCTCCACACTATAGCAGGGAGGAGGAACCGATTGTTCCCTCTACCCCACTGTCTGGCAACACTGACCCCGGGCCCCGAAGGTCCACCCGTTCCAACCTAGGTAGACCCCCACTTAGGTACAGGGAGACCGTTCTATGAGTAAAAGGGGTCCGCAAATGTGAAGGAGTGGTTATTTGTTTGAAAAGTTGAAAGTTTGAAAGTCCTGCAAATGATGAAAATGAAAATGATCCGAAGTTCACCTGATTCACCGTGTGATTTGCAACCGGCTGGAGCCGGCACCGTTGTCCCCGTGGGGACCGTTTAAAAATGCATGGGAACTATCCATGGACAAGCCCGTGAACTTGCAGGGCAACCACAGACGTTAGTGGCTTGTAAATATGTTGGTTACCGTTACCGTTTTCCGCAATGCCGCCTCCGGAGAGGCAGGTTGGAGGGAGGGCCCTGAGCAGAGCAGGCTGGGGCCCAGCCACCAAAGGAACCGGTGGCTACCCTCTGGAGGGAAGGACAGATCCCGCTCGGGTACCGTGTGCTGGACTGTGGGTCAAGGGGTGCTGCCTGGGTTTTAGGGGCAGCATCAGGGCCAGGTTACTTGGGTGGGAGAGAGCGGAAACCGTAACCGTAAACCGTTGCAACGTTAAAAGTAAATGTGCCTCCCGTCTTGGGAAGAGTTATTAAAAATGTTATTCTTGTTTGCTTAACCTTGTTACCCCTTTTTCAGAAAAATAAAACCGGTGTAGGACGGCAGCCCGCGGACGGTCTGCATTTTGCTAAGGGGGAATGTGTCGCCCTGGGCAAGCCAGGGGTCACAGGTCACAACACCACCACACCCCACACTCCAGGTAGGCACATCACAGCTAACCAGAAATCCTTGTTGCCTTCCTCCAGAGGCTGATGATTCACACCAGGGGATGGGCCAGGCGGTTGGCTCCGCCCACCAAGGAGATCACAGCTCTGGAACCGGGAAGTACCAGGCAGAACAGTTAGGGAGGAGGAAGTGGAAGGAGTGGAAGATAAGCCCAGGCAGGGCAAGAGTGAAGTCTAGCTGAGGGCTAGAAAGGAGTAAACAACTAAGTGAAAGTAGAGAAGTGGAAAAGGAGGAAAGCAAGAAGTGGTGACAGAGCAGAGAGTGTGCAAAGCCTGAAGGGTCCAGCTTTGTGGAGGGCCAGAACAGCAAGGTCAGCGACGGCGGTGACTGTCTGGAGGGGGACCGTTTGGAAGTTCCTGGAAGGACCCCGTTGGCTGTGTGCCCGGTGGTCTGGAGCAGTGTTCCGAAGGACAGTCAGCACCAGGGCAGGGGCCTCTCGGACCCCGGCAAGGCTAGGAGTCGCCAAATTTGCCGAATCCGTCAGTGAAGGGGACGTAGATCCCCCAATAACCAAGCCCAACCTGAAGCAGAGAGACACCGCCACCGCCACGGCACCAGTTTCTCAGGGCCAGCGCCTGCGGGCAAAGTGTAGAGCTCCTCCGGCCCAGATTGCAGTCGGGGAGCGGGTAACCGGAGGGAATCCACCGCTACCATCAGTCAAACTTAGGTGCAAGGAAGAGGGACATCACCGTCACCTACCGGGAGTGCAGGTGCAGCCGTCTGTGGGACCGTCCTACCAGCCGTTTGGTTTACCGTACAAACTGTGTCCATGTCTCAGGCTGAGTGAGTACCACAGTGCCGCAAGGCACAGCGCTGCCCCCGCGTCCCTGCGCCCACCAGGCCCCGCACCTCACAAACCATCACCGGGCCCCGGGATCACCAACCCCTACCCACGGAGGGGCAACACAACACCTGGCTGCTCCCCATCACCATCCCCGGGATCCCCACCCAGAGCAGCGGTGGTGCAATCACCACAACCGTGGGTGGCGTCACGAACTATAACAATCCCCGCACCCAACAAACCCCTTTCACTCACGGGCGAGGAGTGTCGCTCGAGGAACCCCGGGATCCGGCCCACAGCTCGAGCCACCACTGAGCAGCTGCCGGACCCGAGCAGAAGGGGTGAGCGTAGTGTGCCGACACCCTCCTCCCCACCCGCGACACCAGCATATGTCCAGATGCTATTGAAGTTCTCCAATGACCATCTGGATGATCCAGAGGAGGCATGGGAAAAGGTCATGTGGTCAGATGAGACTAAAATACAACTTTTTGGTATCAACGCCACGCGCCATCTTTGGAGGAATAAGAAGGATGAGTTCAACTCCAAGAACACCATCCCTACCGGTAAGCTTGGGGGTGAAAACAACATACTTTGGGGTTGATTTTCTGCAGAGGGGACAGGACAACTGTACTGTATTGAAGAGAGGATGGATGGGGTCACGTGTCACTAGATTTTGGCCAGCAACCTCTTTCCCCCTGTTAGAGCATTGTAGATGGGTCGTGACTGAGTATTCCAGCATGACAATGACCTGAAGCACACAGCCAGGGCCACTAAGGAGTGGCTCCGTAAGAAGCATTTCAAGGTCCTGGAGTGGCCTAGCTGTCTCCAGACCTGAACCCAATAGAAAATCTTGGAGGAGCTGAAAATCAATGTTGCCCAGTGTCAGCCCCGAAATCTGAAAGATCTGGAGAAGATCTGTATGGAGGAGTGACCTGAAAGATCTGGAGAAGATCTGTATGGAGGAGTGACCTGAAAGATCTGGAGAAGATCTGTATGGAGGAGTGACCTGAAAGATCTGGAGAAGATCTGTATGGAGGAGTGACCTGAAAGATCTGGAGAAGATCTGTATGGAGGAGTCACCTTAAAGGTCTGGAGAAGATCTGTATGGAGGAGTCACCTTAAAGATCTGGAGAAGATCTGTAAGGTGGAGTGACCTGAATGATCTTTAGAAGATCTATATGGTGGAGTGACCTGAAAGATCTGGAGAAGATCTGTATGGAGGAGTGACCTGAAAGATCTGGAGAAGATCTGTATGGAGGAGTGACTTGAAAGATCTGGAGAAGATCTGTATGGAGGAGTGACCCGAAAGATCTGGAGAAGATCTGTAAGGTGGAGTGACCTGAATGATCTTTAGAAGATCTATTTGGAGGAGTGACCTGAAAGATCTGGAGAAGATCTGTATGGAGGAGTGACCCGAAAGATCTGGACAAGATCTGTAAGGTGGAGTGACCTGAATGATCTTTAGAAGATCTATTTGGAGGAGTGACCTGAAAGATCTGGAGAAGATCTGTATGGAGGAGTTGCCAAAATCCCTGCTGCAGTGTATGCAAACCTGGACAAGATCTACTGGAAACGTCTGACCTCCGTAAATGCAAACCAAGGTTTCTACCAAATATTAAGTTCTGTTTTTATATTTTTTCATGCAATAAAATCCAAAATATTTATTTAAAAATCATACAATCTGATTTTCTGGATTTCTCTTTTATCCTGACACAGTTGAAGTTACCTACAATAAAAATTACAGACCTCTCCATTCTTTGCAGGTGGGAAAAATTGCAAAATCGGCAGAGGATCAAATACTTATTTTCTCAGCTGTATTAGTCAAGTGATCCACCTGACTGCTGGACACACCATAGAATAAAGTGGGTAAGACACTTAAATTTACGGCTCATGCACACAACTGATTGTATCGTAGTAGTGTTCTTCATAGTTTTCATTGAGAGCACTAAAGTGTGTGGGGTTTGAAGATAAGTGTGGCATAGTTTAAACACAATTACATAGTGGTGATAACTGTAATTGTTTAATTTCATTAGGGAATTGTTTGTCTGTTTGTCTGTGATACTGTTAAAAAAGCAAAAAAAAAAAAAGTTTGTCTTGGGATTTAATCAGTAGTATTAGTCACACCTGTTTCTAGAACCTTCTGGCAGCTTCTGGAAGTTCTTGTAGAACTATATAAACCAGCCACAGCAAGCGAGGTGCTGAGTGTGCGAGGTTCTGAAGTAAAGTGCGGGGATAGAAGATAAGTGTGGCATAGTTTAAACACAATTACATAGTTTGACACAAGAACATAGTTTGAATTTATCCTTATATGTTTCCCATTGGTTTTTTTTATTTATTTTTTTCTCTTTGTTTTTCTACTTTACTGTTTATCCCCATTTAATAGGTGCTCTATGGACAATGCTACCAGGTGTGTATCTTGGGTATCGAGGGTGAATATGTCTGCACTCGATGCAAGCATGTTGAGTGTTTGGAAGCCAAGGTAACTGATCTAAATAAGCAGCTTGCAACACTCAGGGGCATTGCAAACCTGGAGAGAAGTTTAGAGCTCACTGAGCTTTCTCTGGCTGGGGCCAGTGATATGGAGGAGGGTGGAAGTGGGGAAGATCTGGACCCAGAGGTAGGTAGCTGGGTAACAGTTAGAAGAGGTAGGGGGAAAAGTGTCAGGGAGCCTAGTCCTGACCTGGCGCAACCTAGTAAATATGCCTGTTTGACTGATATTAGGAATGAAGGGCCAGGACTAGGGTCACTACAGCAGGACGTTGCTCCTAGTGTCGCGGGCGGGGAGGAGGGTGTCGGGACACTACGCTCACCCCTTCTGCTCGGGTCCGGCAGCTGCTCAGTGGTGGCTCGAGCTGTGGGCCGGATCCCGGGGTTCCTCGAGCGGCACTCCTCGCCCGTGAGTGAAAGGGGTTTGTTGGGTGTGGGGATGGTTATAGTTCGTGACGCCACCCACGGTTGTGGTGATTGCACCACCGCTGCTCTGGGTGGGGATCCCGGGGATGGTGATGGGGAGCAGCCAGGTGTTGTGTTGCCCCTCCGTGGGTAGGGGTTGGTGATCCCGAGGCCCGGTGATGGGTGGAGAGGTGCGGGGCCTGGTGGGTGCAGGGACGCGGGGGCAGCGCTGTGCCTTGCGGCACTGTGGTACTCACTCAGCCTGAGACATGGACACAGTTTGTACGGTAAACCAAACGGCTGGTAGGACGGTCCCACAGACGGCTGCACCTGCACTCCCGGTAGGTGACGGTGATGTCCCTCTTCCTTGCACCTAAGTTTGACTGATGGTAGCGGTGGATTCCCTCCGGTTACCCGCTCCCCGACTGCAATCTGGGCCGGAGGAGCTCTACACTTTGCCCACAGGCGCTGGCCCTGAGAAACTGGTGCCTTGGCGGTGGCGGTGTCTCTCTGCTTCAGGTTGGGCTGTTGCCGTCAATCGGGACTTGGTTGCTGGGGGATCTACGTCCCCTTCACTGACGGATTCGGCAAATTTGTCGACACCTAGCCTTGCCGGGGTCCGAGAGGCCCCTGCCCTGGTGCTGACTGTCCTTCGGAACACTGCTCCAGACCACCGGGCACACAGCCAACGGGGTCCTTCCAGGAACTTCCAAACGGTCCCCCTCCAGACAGTCACCGCCGTCGCTGACCTTGCTGTTCTGGCCCTCCACAAAGCTGGACCCTTCAGGCTTTGCACACTCTCTGCTCTGTCACCACTTCTTGCTTTCCTCCTTTTCCACTTTCACTTTTCTTACTGTCACTTGCTGTTTACTTTAGCCCAGCCTGGGCTACTCCTCCACTCCTTCCACTTCCTCCTCCCTGACTGTTCTGCCTGGTACTTCCCGCCTCCAGAGCTGTGATCTCCTTGGTGGGCGGAGCCAACCGCCTGGCCCACCCCCTGGTGTGAATCATCAGCCTCTGAAGGAAGGCAACAAGGATTTCTGGTTAGCTGTGATGTGCCTACCTGGAGTGTGGGGTGTGGTGGTGTGTGACCTGTGACCCCTGGCTTGCCCAGGGCGACACATTCCCCCTTAGCAAAATGCAGACCGTCCGCGGGCTGCCGTCCTACACCGGTTTTATTTTTCTGTAAAAGGGATAACAGGGTTAAGCAAACATTAATAACATTTTTAATAACTTCTTCCCAAGACGGGAGGCACATTTACTTTTAACGTTGCAACGGTTTACGGTTACGGTTTCCGCTCTCTCCCACCCAAGTAACCTGGCCCTGATGCTGCCCCTAAAACCCAGGCAGCACCCCTTGACCCACAGTCCAGCACACGGTACCCGAGCGGGATCTGTCCTTCCCTCCAGAGGGTAACCACCGGTTCCTTTGGCGGCTGGGCCCTGGCCTGCTCTGCTCAGGGACCTCCCTCCAACCTGCCTCTCCGGAGGCGGCACTGCGGAAACGGTAACGGTAACCAACATATTTACAAGCCACTAACGTCTGTGGTTGCCCTGCAAGTTCACGGGCTTGTCCATGGATAGTTCCCATGCATTTTTAAACGGTCCCCACGGGGACAACGGTGCCAGCTCCTGCCGGTTGCAAATCACACCAGACAATCAGGTAAACTTCGGTTAATTTTCATTTTCCTTATCATTTTTCAAACTTTTCAAACAAACAAACAACCACTCCTTCATATTTGCGGACCCCTTTTACTCATAGAACGGTCTCCCTGTACCTAAGTGGGGGTCTACCTAGGTTGGAACGGGTGGACCTTCGGGGCCCGGTGTCAGTGGTGCTAGACAGTGGGGTAGAGGGAACAATCGGTTCCTCCTCCCTGCTATAGTGTGGAGCAGGCGGAGGCGGAGGGGAGCTGGGTACAGGTTCATCCCTGGACACTGGCACTGGTTCTGGCTCACGGTTAATCGCTTCCACTACTTCTTCATCCACGGGTTGTGGGAACAGTATCACTGGAAGTATCACCGCACCGTTCTGTGTAGGCCAGTTTGCTGGGAAGTCACCCATTACAGTGTGGATTACCTCTGCTGCCTTCTCCACGGGTGGAGGAACCGGTACTTCAGCCTCTGCCTTCAACGCTGGGGGGCATTTTTTCAGATGGTCCCGAGAAACGGTGGCCAGGGTACCCCCTTGGTCACGACTGATCTGGTAGGTCTTCCCATCGTCCCACTCTGTGGGTTGTATGACGTAAGGGACTTGCTCCCACTGATCATCCAGTTTGTGGGCTTTCCTCTTCCGTTTCAGCACCACATCTCCTGGCTGGAAAGGACCTGCGGGTGCCTTCTGATTGAACCGGTACTCTTGCTGTTCTCGACTCCGACTGAGGTTTTTCTCCACATACTCCTGGATTTGCCGGTACTGGGCCCTCCTCCGACTTTCCCACTCTGCCGTTGAAGGGAGTGCTTCCGGGGCCTCCAACCCCATCTCCAGATCCACCGGCAGGCGGCCAGGACGAGCCCTCATCAGATACGCTGGGGTGCACTTCGTCGAGCTGGACGGGATATTATTGTACATGTCGACCAAGTCGGGTAACTTTTCTGGCCACATGTTCCGTTCTTCCAGCGGTAGCGTCTTGAGGAGCCCCAGGACCAAATGGTTCATTTTCTCGCACATGCCATTGGTCTGGGCGTGGTACGGAGTGGTCCGGATCTTCTTGCAGCCGTACAACTGGCAGAATTCGTGAAACACTTCTGCTTCAAAAGCCGGGCCTTGGTCAGTCAGCACCTTCTCGGGGTACCCATGGGGTCGGCAAAAATAGGCCTGGAACGCTCGAGCAGCGGTTCGACCAGTCAGGTCCTTAACGGGGACTACCACCATAAATCTTGAGTAGTGGTCTACCATGGTCAAGGCGTAGGTGTATCCACTTCGGCTAGGGGTGAGTTTGACATGGTCTAGGGCGACCAGCTCCAGCGGCTGATGGGTGACTATGGGATGTAACGGTGCCCTCTGGCTAGTCTCGTCCTTTCTTCTCAGCGTACAAGGACCGCACTCTCGGCACCAGGCTTCCACCGATTCACGCATCCCACTCCAATAGAACCGCTCCCTCAACAGCATCTCCAGCTTCTTCCACCCGAAGTGGCCAGCACCATCATGGTATGCCTGTAGGACAGTGGCGACATCAGCTTGAGGAACGATTAACTGGCATATTTTCTCATGGGTCTTTGGGTTGATCAGCTCACGGTACAGCCTCCCTTGGTGTAGGTAAAGCCGTTTCCGTTCTTTCCACAAGCGTTGGGCTTCGGCTGGAGCGGCAGGGTCTATTCCCATAGCACCTTGTTCCACCAGGGTCTTGACAAGGCGGACAGCCGGCGCTTGGTCCTGGGCGTCCTGCCACTCTTGACTGGGCCGCGGGTCCAGATCCACCCTTTGCTGACATACTTGTACCCTTTCAGTAGGCGGCTGGTGAAACGCAGGTAACTCAATCTCCTCGAGGTCGTCATCCTCGCACCCCTCTTCTGACAAATGGGGCATCCGGGAGAGTGCATCTGCATTGATGTTGACACGACCAGCTCGGTACTTTATGGTGAAATCATAGTTGGCTAACCGGGCTACCCACCGCTGCTCCAGCGCGCCCAACTTGGCCGTGTTCAGGTGAGTCAGCGGATTGTTGTCCGTGAATGCGGTGAATTTTGCTGCCGCCAAATAGTGACGGAACCGCTCCGTGATAGCCCACACCAACGCCAGTAGCTCGAGCTTGAAGGAGCTATAGTTCTCAGGGTTCCTTTCGGTCGGCCGGAGTTTTCGGCTGGCGTAGGCAATCACCTTCTCCTTTCCATCCTGGACCTGGGATAGGACCGCTCCTAGCCCCACGTTACTGGCGTCCGTGTGGAGGATGAATGGGCGCCCATAGTCAGGGTACGCCAGGACCTCTTCTCCGGTCAGGGCCGCCTTCAACTGGCAAAAGGACTCCTCATGCTTGTCCTCCCACGACAGTGGGGCTCCGATGGGTCTACCACCTTTGGTCTGTCCCACGAGGAGATCTTGCATGGGGGCAGCCATCTTCGTGTACCCCTTTATAAAGCGCCGATAGTACCCCACCAGACCCAGAAACTGCCTTACCTCCCTCACTGTAGTTGGTCTCGGCCAGCTTTGGATGGCAGTGATCTTCTCAGGGTCGGGGGCGACACCATCCGCACTCACCACATGCCCTAGATACTGCACCCTGGGTTTCAGCAGATGGCATTTTGAGGGCTTCAACTTCATCCCGTACTTGGCAAGGGACGCGAACACCTCGGCCAGGTGCTCCAGATGGGCTTCATACGTCTGGGAATAAACAATCACATCATCCAAATACAGCAGGACGGTCTCGAAGTTTAAATGTCCCAGACAGCACTCCATCAACCGTTGGAAGGTCCCAGGGGCATTGCACAGCCCAAACGGCATGCTATTGAATTCGCAGAGCCCCATCGGGGTGGTGAAGGCGGTCTTCTCCCGGTCCTCTGGAGCCACGGCCACTTGCCAGTACCCGCTGGTGAGGTCAAGGGTCGAGAAGTAGTTTGCAGTCCTCAGTGCGGCCAAAGACTCTTCAATACGCGGTAATGGATAGGCATCTTTATGGGTTACCTGGTTGATCTTCCGGTAGTCCACACACATCCGCATGGTACCGTCCTTCTTCTTAACCAGTACCAACGGAGCGGCCCAGGGACTACAGCTGTCCCGAATAACCCCCGCCTCCTTCATATTCCTCAACATATCCTTGGCACACTGGTAATGTGCAGGGGGAATAGGTCTGTACCTCTCTTTGACAGGGGGATGTTCACCTGTGGGAATGTGGTGTTGGACCCCCTTGATCTGCCCGAAGTCTAGGGGGTGCTTACTGAAAACCTGTTCGTACTCCTGCACCACCCTGTGTACCCCCGCCCTGTGATGTGTAGGGGTATTATCAGTGCCTACATGTAGCTGTTGGTGCCACTCTTTTGTGTCCCCCTGGGGTGGGGGAGTGTTGGTGGCAGGTTGGAGTGTGGATGGACTGGCTTCATGGATAGTGTGAGGGTCCATGGTAAGCAGCTTGGCAATGGTGGCATACCGGGGAAGCCTGACTTCTTCCTCCCCACAGTTCAACACTCTCACAGGCACTCTCCCTTTCTTCACATCCACCACCCCTCGGGCGGCCATTACGGTGGGCCAGTGCTCGGAAGACATGGGCTCCATCATTGCGGGGTAGTCACGCCCCTGAGGCCCTACTGCTGCCCTACACCAGATCATCATCTCACTCCTAGGGGGCACAGTCAATGGAGCAACATCCATCACTCTCACTCCACCAATCTCCCCTCCTGTTGAGCTTACATGCTGGCGGTACATCAGGGCACGGATTTCACGCTGCACAGCCCTCTGCCGGCTCCCCGCCGCTGTGGCGGCTAGCTGTTGCAATAGGGTCAACACATCAGCCATGCAGTGTTCCATCACATTGGTTCCCAGCACTATCTTCGGGTTATGATCACTGGGTTCATTCATGATCACAATCATACCCTGGTGTTGTAGTTCAGCTTGCCCCACTGTCATAGCCACTTGTTTATACCCCACCTGGGTCAATGGAAGTCCATTAGCGGCTATCAACGTTATGCTATTGTCTGGGGGCGCCAGCTCGTCTACGGCCCAATACCGCTGGTACAACTTGTACGGTATAGTAGTTACCTGTGATCCAGTGTCCAAGAGAGCCATCACTGGTATGCTGTCCACAGTCACGGGGATGATAGGGCGGGCCCCGATATATCGGTCTCGCCAGTCCGGGGGGCCACGATGTTCTACTCCTGAGGATTGGCCCGGGGCCCCAGGGGTTGCTCGTTTAACGGGCACTGTCGGTAGTAATGGCCCGGCTTACGGCACTTGTAGCAGATTGGAGGTCTGCTCCGCGGGTTGTTAGCACTTCTCTGCTGCATCCAGGGAACATCCTCGGGACTGTCAGCAAGCTGTATCTGCGCTGGAGGCTGAGATCTGGTCAAAGGTTGCAGTGCAGCAAGGATTTTGGCAAGGTCTCCGTCCATGCGACGGACCTGGGCTGCCAACTCTTCGACTGTGCTGCTTGGGGCTGCCGGCATTACAGAGGTTGGTCTGGCTGAGGCCGCCACAACAGGAGCTGTCTCGACGGGCCACGGGACGGGTTCCAGAACTTCGGCAGCTGGGGGCTGGAGTGCTTTGATAGCCCGCTCTTTTAACACAGCAAAGTCCACATCAGGGTGTTCCAGAGCCCACAGCCGGAGTTGTTTACGATCCTCAGGGGACCTCATCCCCTGCGCAAATTGTTCCACCAGCATCTTGTTGCTATCCGCCTCATTAATAGAGTTCACCCGCTTCAGCGTGCGGAGGGCGGTCTGCAGACGTAGAGCATAGTCCCGAATGCTATCCCCGGCTCGTTGCCGGCACTGGTAAAACTGCATCCTCAGCTCAGCTTCAGTCCGGGTCTCGAAGGCAGTCTGTAGCTTCTCAAAGATGGTGGCTACAGAGAGCCGGTCCCCCTTGGCCCAGGTCTCCGCTTCCTGCTCCGCCGCACCGGTTAGCTGGCCTAGCACTATCGCCGCTCGTTGCTTATCAGTCAGGGGGTACAGCTCCAGCAACGGGTTAAGCTTTTTCCGGAAGGCCTGTAGGGCATCCGGTTTCCCATCATACTGCGGTAGCCAGGCAGCTCCGGGCGCATAGGGCAAGGAAAACGGCATGACCTGAGCGAGCGCGGGGGCCGCGGCACCTCCCGCCGGTACAACCGGGGCTTGGGCAGGCCCATTCCCATCCGCGGGTGCCGCTGCGGCTGCGACCACCGCTCCTCCAGCGGCTCCGTCGGGCGCAGACATCTTGTTTTCGTCCCCCTTAGCTCTTTCCGGCCCCTCCTCTCTCGGGGCGGGGTTTTGGCCATCGCGCCTCTACTGCTCGAGAAGACGCTCGAGCGGGAACTCTTCGCGTCAAAGATGGCGGCTTCTGAAATTTTTCTGCCGGATACCTCCGGCGGTAACAAGGCGCACCTCTACCAGACGGCAGAGCGGTAAGATCCTGTTCGTGACGCCAAGTTGTCGCGGGCGGGGAGGAGGGTGTCGGGACACTACGCTCACCCCTTCTGCTCGGGTCCGACAGCTGCTCAGTGGTGGCTCGAGCTGTGGGCCGGATCCCGGGGTTCCTCGAGCGACACTCCTCGCCCGTGAGTGAAAGGGGTTTGTTGGGTGTGGGGATGGTTATAGTTCGTGACGCCACCCACGGTTGTGGTGATTGCACCACCGCTGCTCTGGGTGGGGATCCCGGGGATGGTGATGGGGAGCAGCCAGGTGTTGTGTTGCCCCTCCGTGGGTAGGGGTTGGTGATCCCGGGGCCCGGTGATGGGTGGAGAGGTGCGGGGCCTGGTGGGCGCAGGGACGCGGGGGCAGCGCTGTGCCTTGCGGCACTGTGGTACTCACTCAGCCTGAGACATGGACACAGTTTGTACGGTAAACCAAACGGCTGGTAGGACGGTCCCACAGACGGCTGCACCTGCACTCCCGGTAGGTGACGGTGATGTCCCTCTTCCTTGCACCTAAGTTTGACTGATGGTAGCGGTGGATTCCCTCCGGTTACCCGCTCCCCGACTGCAATCTGGGCCGGAGGAGCTCTACACTTTGCCCGCAGGCGCTGGCCCTGAGAAACTGGTGCCTTGGCGGTGGCGGTGTCTCTCTGCTTCAGGTTGGGCTGTTGCCGTCAATCGGGACTTGGTTGCTGGGGGATCTACGTCCCCTTCACTGACGGATTCGGCAAATTTGGCGACTCCTAGCCTTGCCGGGGTCCGAGAGGCCCCTGCCCTGGTGCTGACTGTCCTTCGGAACACTGCTCCAGACCACCGGGCACACAGCCAACGGGGTCCTTCCAGGAACTTCCAAACGGTCCCCCTCCAGACAGTCACCGCCGTCGCTGACCTTGCTGTTCTGGCCCTCCACAAAGCTGGACCCTTCAGGCTTTGCACACTCTCTGCTCTGTCACCACTTCTTGCTTTCCTCCTTTTCCACTTTCACTTTTCTTACTGTCACTTGCTGTTTACTTTAGCCCAGCCTGGGCTACTCCTCCACTCCTTCCACTTCCTCCTCCCTGACTGTTCTGCCTGGTACTTCCCGCCTCCAGAGCTGTGATCTCCTTGGTGGGCGGAGCCAACCGCCTGGCCCACCCCCTGGTGTGAATCATCAGCCTCTGAAGGAAGGCAACAAGGATTTCTGGTTAGCTGTGATGTGCCTACCTGGAGTGTGGGGTGTGGTGGTGTTGTGACCTGTGACCCCTGGCTTGCCCAGGGCGACACACTAGCAACCAGGAAAACAACTGCTGTAGGAAGGAGGGAAATAGGAGTGCAGCAAAGCCCAGACAGATGTTGGTGGTAGGGGACTCTATAATTAGGCGGACAGACAGGGTCATCTGTCGCCGAGACCGTGAATGCCGAACAGTGTGGTGTCTCCCGGGTGCTCGGGTTCGGCATATTGCGCATCGGATAGACAGATTGCGGGGTGGGGCTGGGGAAAACCCAACGGTCATGGTGCACATAGGTACTAATGACAAAGTTAGAGGCAGGTGGAAGGTCCTTAAAAATGATTACAGGGAACTAGGAGAGAAGCTGAAGTCCAGGACCTCCAAGGTGGTGTTTTCAGAAATACTACCGGTGCCACGAGCGTCACTAGAAAGACAGCGGGAGCTTAGGGAGATAAACACGTGGCTTAGAAATTGGTGCAGGAAGGAAGGGTTCGGGTTCATGGAGAACTGGGCTGACTTCTCAGTCAGCTACAGGCTCTACGGTAGGGACGGGCTGCACCTCAATGGGGAAGGTGCAGCTGTGCTGGGGGAGAAAATGGTCAGACGGATGGAGGAGCTTTTAAACTAGGATCGGGGGGGAGGGAGGGTAGTGGAGCAAATAAGGGGATAGATAGAGCAGATAGAGACAGTGAGATGGTAGGGGTCAATGAAGGATTAGGGGGGGATGGGACATGCAAGGAACGTAGCGAGGCTAGGAGTAATAAAGGTGTTAATAGGATTAAATGTCTATTGGAAAATGCAAGAAGTCTTGCAAACAAAATGAATGAATTGGAGACTCTTATGTCAACCATGGATTATGATGTGGTGGGCATTACGGAAACCTGGCTGGATGAAAGCCATGACTGGGTGACAAACATACAGGGTTATAGTACATTTAGGAGGGACAGGAAAGACAAAAAAGGTGGTGGGGTGTGTATATTTATCAAATCTAACCTAAAACCTGTGTTGTATGATGACATTGCGGGGAACTGCAACAATGTAGAGTCAGTATGGGTAAATGTAAATGGGGAGGGGAATAATGGAAAAATGCTAACTGGAGTTTGCTATAAGCCTCCTAACATACCTGAACAAATAGAGGGTGAAATGCTGGAACAAATTGAAAAGGCATCTAATAATAATAATCGGGTTCTTATTATGGGGGATTTTAACTATCCAGACATTCAGTGGGACATAGAATCTTCTGGTTGTGCTAAAAGCTGTAAGTTCTTATCTACCATTCAAGACCATTTCCTCTCTCAGATGGTAGATGAACCGACAAGGGGAGATAATCTGCAGGATCTACTCCTGTCAAATAGACCGGATACAATTTCAGATCTACAGGTCCAGGAGCACTTGACAGATCCGGGAGCACTTGGGCACCAGTGATCATAATATGGTAAGCTTCAAAGTAATATTCAATAGAACATTTCAAAGGGGAAATGCTAAAACGTGGAATTTTAGGAAAGCTGATTTTAACAAATTAAGGGAAGAGCTTAAATGTGTAGATTGGGACAAAGTCCTGGTAACTGGGGATACCGAACATAAATGGGGAAGGTTTAAGGATATACTGCTAGAGTCCTGTAAAAAACTTATACCCTCTGGTAATAAAATGTCCCGGAATAAAAAGAAACCACTATGGATAAATAAGACTGTACAAAGTATAATAAAACAAAAACAAAGGGCGTTTAATATCTTGAAGGCTGAAAATACAGAAATAGAATTGCAGGAGTATAAAGATATCAATAGGAAATGCAAAAAAGAAATCAAACAAGCAGAACTAGCTACTGAAACAAAAATCGCCAATGACATTAATATAAATCCCAAAATCTTTTATAAACACATTAATGCCAAAAGGAAAACAAAGCATAGTATTGGCCCCTTAAAATATAATAACAAGTTAGTTATAGAGGACAAACAAAAGACTGAGATATTAAATAGGCATTTCTCATCTGTGTTCACCAAGGAACTGACTGTACCAGGGATCATTCAACAAGTGAAAAATCAAAGTTCTTCACCAGGTATAATTAATTAAAAGTTCAATAGTATGAATCAGCTCACCGTGGAAAAAGCTCAGTCTTGATTTCGTCCTGGAGCACGGACAGGCACTGCCACAGCCCAAAATAATGCAAAAGATGAGGATGTCCAGCTCTTCAGGCAAAAAAATCACGTCTTTATTTTATCATGCAGACACAAAGAATGACATGACCAGCACAACGCGTTTCAGGTGAAAGCACTCACCCCTAATCATGATACTGGATAGATGGTGCTGCAAAGCTTATATGCAAATGCTAATCAATGTAACAGATGTTTAAATTACTTCAGCACCTTACATGCACGAAGTAAGGTGTAATTTCATGCATGTAAGGTGCTGAAGTAATTTAAACATCTGTTACATTGATTAGCATTTGCATATAAGCTTTGCAGCACCATCTATCCAGTTTCATGATTAAGGGTGAGTGCTTTCACCTGAAACGCGTTGTGCTGGTCATGTCATTCTTTGTGTCTGCATGATAAAATAAAGACGTGATTTTTTTGCCTGAAGAGCTGGACATCCTCATCTTTTGCATAATTAATTTAACACAAGATGAAGTACGCCTACGTCTGAGTAAATTAAACATTGACAAATCCCCAGGGCCAGATGGCATTCATCCACGAATATTGAGGGAATTGAGCTCCGTAATCGACAGACCTCTGTATCTCATCTTTTTAGACTCGCTTGTAACAGGGTTGGTGCCTCAGGATTGGAGGATTGCTGATGTGGTACCGATATTTAAAAAAGGTAAGAGGGTAGATCCAGGTAACTACCGTCCAGTAAGCCTGACATCAGTAGTATGCAAAGTTTTTGAGGGCATTTTAAGGGATGACATGCAAAAATATATTGCAGAAAATAATATAACTGACAAACAGCATGGATTCATGAAATATAAGTCGTGTCTAACCAACCTGTTGGGGTTCTATGAGGGGGTAAGTTCAAACCTGGATATTGGTAATGCAGCTGATGTGATTTATTTGGACTTTGCAAAGGCATTTGATACTGTACCACATAATAGCCTTATACTAAAGCTCCAGAAGCAAGGGCTAGGGGACACAATATGCAACTGGGTAAGGAATTGGCTAAAAGATAGGAAACAAAGAGTAGTCATAAATGGTACATTCTCTAAATGGGCTATAGTCAGCAGTGGGGTGCCGCAGGGATCAGTACTGGGAGCAGTGGGGGCCGCAGGGATCTGTGCTGGGAGCAGTGGGGTGCCGCAGGGATCTGTACTGGGAGCAGTGGGGACCACAGGGATCTGTACTGGGAGCAGTGGGGTGCCGCAGGGATCTGTACTGGGAGCAGTGGGGGCCGCAGGGATCTGTACTGGGAGCAGTGGGGTGCCGCAGGGATCTGTACTGGGAGCAGTGGGGACTGCAGGGATCTGTACTGGTGTGGGGCCCCGAGGTGCGGTGTCGGTGCAGCTGTGCATTACCTTCAGGGACTCCACGCGGCTGGATCCTGTCACCGGTAGGAAATCCTCTATTTTGATTGTCGTGACGCCACTCTCAGAATTGCGGTCAATGGGGACCGCCACTGCAGATTAAGGGATGCCTGGGGCTGATGGTGGGTGCAGTCAGTTGTAATAGCCTCCTGAGAGTGAGGCAAGCCCCAGGGCCCTGTGTAAGTGTGTGGAACCACAAGGCGCAGAATAACTCAACACAAGCAGAATGTCTTTCAGGGGTTTTACTCACTGATGATGGCAGGGTGAGTAACCCGGGCGTAGCTGGGATGAACCAGGCTGGAACCAGGTGTCCTTCAGGCTGACTGATGAGGGTGGCTACTGACTCGCCTTCCTTAGCCCTTCTGTTGTTTGTGGTAACCCCGACTTGCAGTCCCTATGGGGGTCACCCAGGGAAGTTGCTGCTCCCCTCGTTTCGGCCCGTTTGCTTGTAGCCTGGACCAGGTCACTCCGGCTGCTTGCCTCCTGTGAACTATGGGCCCTCACTTTGCTACGTGGCTGCGGACTCTGTGGTGTTGTCTTGGGGGTTTGAAGTGCCCCCTCAGGCAGGTTTGGCAGAAGAAAGCTGGATCTATCTCTGCACTGGGACCTGTTACCCCTGCGGGCCTGGTACCTCCCTAGCAGTCCTCTTACTCTCCACTCCGTTGCTCTCTCTTTAGCCTTGTGTGGATTTCAGACGGCACCACTAGGTGACCGTTCTCCCCCGTCAGTAGTCACTGCGCGGACGCTGTTAGACTGCAACAGCTCCAGGGTCGACTTCTGCTCTCCCTGAGCTGCACACTAAACCGGCTCACTTGTGGGACCTGCCCTGCTGCTCCTGTCTGAGCTCCACTTCCATGCTCCTCACTCCTCCACACTCTGCTTCAGACTCCTCCTTCTCTTTTCCCTTTGTGCCTGCCTACGCCACCTAGCAACCAGGCTCTCTACCACACCCCTTGAGTGGAGATGGAGGCCTCGCCCCCTCCTGGGATCCCCAGGGGTCCTCCCAAAGGTACATGTGTGAGACCTGATCACTATGCGCCTGTGTAGTCACACCTCGGTCAGCCTTCTGGATTACCTGTTTTGTACTGTCCCCAGCATGGGTGCAGGTACTCACTGGTGCCTGACCAGGTCAGGGGCGCCACATTGGGAGCAGTGGGGACTGCAGGGATCTGTACTGGGAGCAGTGGGGACCGCAGGGATCTGTACTGGGAGCAGTGGGGGCCGCAAGGATCTGTACTGGGAGCAGTGGGGGCCGCAAGGATCTGTGCTTGGACCGATTCTTTTTAATCTCTTTATTAATGACCTTGTGGATGGGATTGATAGTAAAGTGTCAGTCTTTGCTGATGACACCAAACTATGTAGGATATTAAAAACTGACCTTGATAGTACAATATTACAACACGATCTGGATAAGATGTCAGAATGGGCAGATATGTTACACCTCGTGGCTCTCCTGTGGCAAGGAATGAGACAGTCTCCTTGCCTGCCACGAGTGCTCCTCCTCAGCAGCGCCGAAGGTCTGCCAGACTGCGCAGAGTGCAGGAGAAACCTCCTCAGAGAGGCAGCACAAGGGTGACACCTAGTGGTACTCCTGTTGCAAGAAATGAGACGGTCTCCCATTCCTTTCCTGCCGCAGCTCCTCCTGCTCAGCAGCCTCGAAGGTCTGTGAGGTTGCGCAATGTGCAGAGGTTTGCTGCTCAGGGAAGCAGTGAGACTCCCGTTATCTCTACACATTGTGAGACCGAGGATCCCGCCTCTATTTCCCAGAGGCAGGAGGGTGAGCATGTGCTATGCTTGGTGGATCCTGATTCGCCCACTGACGTCACACGGCTTGATGACAAGGCTGGTGACGTGGTGAATCCTGACTGGCCAGGCTGGGATGTCGTGGATCCTGATTGGGTCAAGTCCATCATCTCCGCCTCGCGCCCGCCCTTGGCTGGAGCTACACCTCCTTAAAAGCTCCTCCTGCCATCATGGCGGCGCGCGACCGTCCTTCTATGTTTGGATGTCTGGCAGCGTGCTGCCACGCCACTGCTCAGGCATTATCTTCCTCTGTGGGCTTGGCCCTTGCTGCTTAGGCAGCCCCTGGTTTGCAGGCCGTGTCCCTGCCTTGCTGCTCCGGCAGTAGCTCCTTCTACAGGCCGTGTTCCTGTCCCAGGTGAGCTCCTCGAGTCTCCACTGGACTCACCTGGTTATTGAAAGCACACGTGCGTGGGCACCTCTGTGCTACCCTCGTGCCATATTCTCGTGACTTCCACTGGCACACGTGCGTGGGCACCTCTGTGCTTCCCCGTGCAACAGGTACACCGAGCCGTGTGATCCCTGCCATACAACCCACACGGGTTAGAGCAGACCGGTGTACATAGATCGTCTGTGACATTCCAGACGATCGCTAGCAGCAACCCGCTCACTCTTCACCCACCATAGCAGCGGTCCCTTACACCGCACAGTGGACCTTGACCGGCGGAAGCTGTCCATTCCCCATCTTGGCACGCTTCCCCGGGTCCCCCTCGTAACACAGATACTTGGCAAATGAGATTTAATGTTGATAAATGTAAAGTAATGCACCTAGGACGGAGTAATCCTATAGCTGCGTATACATTAAATGGAAGTAAACTCGGGACTACAGAACAGGAGAAGGACTTGGGTATTCTCATTACAAATAAGCTGAGCAGCAGCTCTCAATGTCAGGCAGCAGCTGCTAAAGCAAACAAGATTTTAGGGTGTATAAAAAGAGAGATTAGATCCCGTGATCCCAACGTATTGTTACCCCTCTATAAATCACTTGTAAGGCCACATCTGGAATATGGGATCCAGTTTTGGGCTCCACATTTTAAAAAGGACATTCAGAAGTTAGAGGTAGTTCAAAGGCAGGCAACTAGACTATTACAAGGAATGGAGGCCGCCCGTATGATGAGGAATGGAGGCCGCCCGTATGATAAGTAATGGAGGCCGCCCGTATGATAAGTAATGGAGGCCGCTCGTATGATGAGGAATGGAGGCCGCCCGTATGATAAGTAATGGAGGCCGCCCGTATGATAAGTAATGGAGGCCGCCCGTATGATGAGGAATGGAGGCCGCCCGTATGATAAGTAATGGAGGCCGCCCGTCTGATGAGGAATGGAGGCCGCCCGTATGATGAGAGGGTGAAAAAGTTAGATATGTTTAGCTTAGAAAAAAGATGTCTCAGAGGAGATCTCATCTATATGTATAAATATATGTGTGGTCAATATAAAGGACTGGCACAGGACTTATTTCTTCCAAAGACAATACTAAGGACCAGGGGCACTCACTGCGAGTGGAAGAAAAGCGATTCCGACAGCTAAATAGGAAAGGGTTCTTTACAGTTAGAGCGGTCAGACTGTGCAATACACTACCACAAGAGGTAGTAATGGAAGATACTATAACAGCTTTTAAAAAAGGGCTGGATGATTTCCTCAGTACACACAACATTGTGGGTTATAAGTGACTTGGTGACCAGGTGTAGAACTGGTGGAGGAAGGGGGAACTAGATGGGCCGAGGTCTTTTTTTCAACCTTAGTAACTATGTAACTATGTCACTTGTACCTATTATATTCTTTGGGGCTGTGCACGGGACCAACTGGTCCAAGGTTTTTGGCTACCCATTAACTGAACACGGGCCACTACTCCTGTCTCCACCCTAACAATAAAGAACATGTTCCCAATATTAATATAATCACCTGATTGGTATAATGGGTAAAAATATCTTCATAGTTTTCTTCTTGATATTTCGTTAAAACTACCTGTATGTGGAGTGGAAAAATAAATATTACAAGAACATATTTTACTTACAGTTACCAAGTAAAATAATCCACCACCCCCAGTAATTTATAAACTTATTATTGCAGAAAGGTTATGCTAAATCCCTGCAGTCATGCATAAAACAGAGATGGTTAGTACAGGCTTCCCTACAGTGCTGTAGATATGAGAAAGCAGGTTATTGGCTAAGCAGAAGGGAAAAGGGGTGTGGTCAGACAATGCTCCTCCCCTGAGGAACAGTTCTGAAGCAGAAAGTTGATGTTCGATTGGTGCTGCTGTTTAATTCTGAAGGATTTCTCCAGTTCTGTGCTTATTATATCCCATGTGTATAAGCATATGCAAAGATATTTCATACAAGAAAATCTGAGCGGGCAAAAGTTGAGCATTGATCAAAGCAATTATGTAGACGAGTTTCCCTTTACCTTAGGATTCTGAGCATTTAAGCTGAGCGCAGAGTCAAAGTCACTACATGAAAACAAAAGAAAAAGTTACATTCAAAACATTATTTTATTACTTTACATTGTTCTCAGAGGAAATAGTGAGGAGCTTTCTGTTGCTGCAAGCTGCTTCCCAATGCAGTCTCCTAGGTACCTCTCCTCTCAGGAACCATCCAGAGGACTTATATAATGCCATGCTGTTCCCATCCATTTCAGTAATATTCCTGCTTCCCCGGTCCTCCTTTTAGGGTCTTTCCCAAAAATTGATCAAATATCTGTCATGTGAGTGACAACGGCAAGTAAGGCGTACGACACAACACTCAACAAAACAAGGGGTACACCGGGGACACTTTTACAATGGTGGGCCCTAGCACTAGTGAGGGGTAAGATGGTACACCTCCTTCACTCATCTGCAGCTGTAACCTACACTCCTAGCCAGTCCCTATAAAAGTTCTGCACCTCTCACGGAACGGGATACCTCAGACCCTGGCAGACCCTGTAATAGACCTGGCTAGTGACCAGGAAGATGAGGGACGCTAACCCCACCGCTCCACTAATAACACACCAGAGGAAGGAAATACATACAGCAGAAAAACAACAGACAGCCTAAGCTCAACTTCCAGAGAGGGCTCCACCAGCTCCTTCCACCTCCAGGCCAAGCATCCAAATGAGTAAGAATAACTGACACCCTCTACAAGCAGCAGAGGGTATATATAGGGACTGGTCCAAACTGAAAACAGGGAAGGTACTAAGAATGCTTGCTTGCAAGGAATACTGACATTAACCCTCTCCTCCCCAAAGGAAAGGGAATACAGGAGTCTCACAAGGCAAAGAGACTCTGGCCCAGAAACTGTCACTGGTCTCGACAACAGAGAGACGACCATGACAGTATCCCATTGACTTCCATTGTACTCGTTACTCGAATGTAGATCATCCAAGCGTCTGACCTGCTCGATTCGAGGACCGAGCGCTCAAGCATTTTAGCGCTCACTCATCACCACTAATTACAAGAGAATCCTAGTTTGGAAAGTAAGTGGCAGCTCCACTGATGTAATGTAAGGGAATTGTGCAGTTTACTAGTTAATAAATAGGGACTTATCTGCTACTTACTGTGACGGGATGCTGCTGGAGCGACATTCTCGGCTCCTTTCGCTTGCCCATGTTTCATTATCTGAAAATCTACAATTATAAAGTTTATTATAACCTTATGAGGCAAACAATGCGCGAAATATATTAAAAAATAAATAATAAAAGCTCCACAATCACTTTTTCTAGCCCCATGCCTGAAAAAAACCCCAACAAAAACAACAAAAAACGATTTCTGATATATAGAAATAATTGCTATAAAAGGAAATGAAATTTAATAGATTTTTTTGCTAGTAAATATTATTTTGAATAATAGACATTTATTTCCATTTTATTCTTTATTGTTACATATTTTCTTTGCATAGAATACAAATTATATTAAATATGGGCCCGACATATCACGAAAAAGAAAGGCAAAAATGGTCTGAATATCCAAATGAGAAAAAAAAATAGATATTAATTCTTAAAATTGTATGTACGAAACTTTTGATGTTTTTAATATCTATATAGAGATGGCAGCGTCCGGCCGCTATTTATGTAAGGTACTTTCATTAATATTTTACATAATAAATTGTAAATAGACACTGATATAACATAAGGTGCGGAAAAAGCAGAAATCCTCAGATTATCACTGTATATCATGTATATATTACTAATCTGATACTTACTGTGAGGAAGGGCCACTGGAACAAGGCTCTCTGCTCCTATAATATGCGGATCTTTCATGTTCTGAATACCTACAATTATAACGCACACACAAATAACACTACATTAAATGATTGCATTATATTTAAAGTGGTATAAAAATACAAGATAATATTCTGTCTGCAGCCACCACTAGGGAGAGCTCCCTGTATACAGAGATACATGATAAGATCCTGTCTGCAGCCACCACTAGGGGGAGCTCCCTGTATACAGAGATACATGATAAGATCCTGTCTGCAGCCACCACTAGGGGGAGCTCCCTGTATACAGAGATACATGATAATATCCTGTCTGCAGCCACCACTAGGGGGAGCTCCCTGTATACAGAGATACATGATAAGATCCTGTCTGCAGCCACCACTAGGGGGAGCTCCCTGTATACAGAGATACATGATAAGATCCTGTCTGCAGCCACCACTAGGGGGAGCTCCCTATATACAGAGATACATGATGATATTCTGTCTTCAGCCACCACTAGGGGGAGCTCCCTGTATACAGAGATACATGATAAGATCCTGCCTGCAGCCACCACTAGGGGGAGCTCCCTGTATACAGAGATACATGATAAGATCCTGTCTGCAGCCACCACTAGGGGGAGCTCCCTGTATACAGAGATACATGATAAGATCCTGTCTGCAGCCACCACTAGGGGGAGCTCCCTGTATACAGAGATACATGATAAGATCCTGTCTGCAGTCTCCACTAGGGGGAGCTCCCTGTATACAGAGATACATGATAAGATCCTGTCTGCAGTCACCACTAGGGGGAGCTCCCTGTATACAGAGATACATGATAAGATCCAGTCTGCAGCCACCACTAGGGGGAGCTCCCTGTATACAGAGATACATGATAAGATCCTGTCTGCAGCCACCACTAGGGGGAGCTCCCTGTATACAGAGATACATGATAAGATCCTGTCTGCAGCCACCACTAGGGGGAGCTCCCTGTATACAGAGATACATGATAAGATCCTGTCTGCAGCCACCACTAGGGGGAGCTCCCTGTATACAGAGATACATGATAAGATCCTGTCTGCAGCCACCACTAGGGAGAGCTCCCTGTATACAGAGATACATGATAAGATCCTGTCTGCAGCCACCACTAGGGGGAGCTCCCTGTATACAGAGATACATGATAAGATCCTGTCTGCAGCCACCACTAGGAGGAGCTCCCTGTATACAGAGATACATGATAAGATCCTGTCTGCAGCCACCACTAGGGGTTAAGGGGTGCATGCATGCGGGGTGTTGCATGCATGCCATCTCTTGCTAAGTGCCATCATTGCGAAGTGCTGGGCAGTTACCTCAATGGCAGTTAGTCAGGGCAGGAGTCTGCAGGTAAATTACTCTTTGACGCCATCTGTTTTAACCTTAACTATTATCTCACTCTCTATCATCCTATGTGCTTTTTCTGTTCACTTTCACCGCCCTGTCCCCCCTCCATCACCACTCATCCACATCAGCCCCTCTCTCCTCCCCTCTCCTATGTACAGCTCCTAGGCTCTTTTCACCTATCTTAATAATCTGACTCAATCAAGCTCCAGGGACTTCCAAAAAAAGCCATGCCACAAGTCCAAAAACCATCTGACCTTTCTCCTTCTACTCCTACTTCTTTCAGGTGATATCTCTCCTAATCCCGGTCCACCCCAGGCTAACTTTACCCCCTCCCCCACCTCCCATAGAAACCCTGATAATATTATTAACATTCCCTGTACACCCTCGCTTCCCTCTTTTAATTGTGCTCTATGGAATCCACGGTCCGTATGTAACAAGCTTCCTTACATCCACAACCTCTTTCTCAATAACTCTCTTAACTTACTAGGCCTAACTGAAACCTGGATTCAGGATTCTGATACTACTTCCCCTGCTGCCATCTCTCATGGTGGTTTACACTTTTCCCATTCACCAAGACCTGGAAACAGACATGGTGGTGGAGTAGGCTTACTACTGTCCCCACAGTGCACTTTCCAGGTCATCCCCCCAGCTCCATCACTCTCATTCCCATCCTTTGAGGTCCACACCATCAGGCTCTTCCATCCCCTCTCCCTCAGAGTAGCTGTCATATACCGTCCACCAGGCTCACCCACCCAGTTCCTTGACCACTTTTCAGCCTGGCTGTCACACTTCATGTCCTCAGAGTTACCAACCCTGATCCTAGGAGACTTTAACATCCCCATGAACAGCCCCTCCTCCCCTTCTGCATCCCAGCTTCTATCTCTCACCACCTCCCTTGGCCTCTCACAGCTCTCATCCTCTGAGACACATGAAGATGGTAACACCCTTGACCTGGTCTTTATCCGCCTCTGCTCAATCTCTGACTTTGACAACTCACCTCTTCCCCTCTCTGACCACAACATCCTCTCCTTCAAGCTCACAAACCCTCGTCCGCCCCAGCACACTCCCACCAATCACACATTCAGAAACCTACAGGCCATCGATTCTCAGACACTTTCAGACTCTTTACACACATCACTGTCCCCTATATCCTCACTTTCCTGTCCTGATCTGGCTGTAAAGCACTACAATGACACACTCAGGACTACGCTAGACCAAGTAGCGCCCCTCACCCTCAGAAAGACCAAACACAGAGTAAAACAGCCCTGGCTCACATCACAAACTCGATTTCTCCAGCGATGCTCCAGGAGCGCCGAACGCCTATGGAGGAAAACCCGCACACCAGAAAACTTCATCCACTACAAGTTCATGTTAAGGACCTATAACTATTCCCTTCACCTCGCCAAACAGACCTACTTCACCAACCTTGTTTCCTCACTTGCCAACAATCCAAAAAAACTCTTTGACACCTTTCACTCCCTCCTCAGTCCCAAAGTACAGACCCCTGTCACAGCCCTTCATGCTGATGACCTGGCCTCGTATTTCACAGAGAAAATAGAAAACATCCGCCAAGAGATCAGCTCCCAGCCACCAAGCCCTGTGAATCCCATCCCTCCCCATATTCCATCCAGCTCACTTTCCACATTTGACCCAGTCACAGAGGAGGAAGTCTCCAGGCTCCTATCCTCCTCTCGTCCTACAACTTGCCCTACTGATCCCTTCCCCACACCTCTACTCCAGTCCCTCTCTCCGGTTGTCGCCACTCACCTAACTAAAATCTTCAATCTCTCTCTCTCTTCGGGTATCTTCCCCTCCTCCCTCAAACACTCCATCATTACTCCATTATTAAAAAAAAACTTCTCTCGATCCGTCCTGCACAAGCAACTACAGACCAGTCTCCAATCTCTCCTTCATCTCTAAACTCTTGGAGCGCCTGGTCTACTCTCGCCTCACCCGCTACCTCTCCTCTCACTCTCTTCTAGATCCTTTACAGTCTGGCTTCCGCCCTTTACACTCAACAGAAACTGCCCTTGTCAAAGTGACCAATGACCTATTGACAGCAAAACGTAACGGTGACCACTCTCTGCTTATTCTTCTTGACCTTTCTGCTGCCTTTGACACTGTTGACCACCATCTCCTTCTCTCTATGCTCCACTCTATCGGCCTAAAGGACACTGTTCTTTCCTGGTTCTCTTCCTATCTTTCTGGCCGCTCATTCAGTGTATCATTTGCTGGCTCCACATCTTCTCCTCTTCCTCTCACTGTTGGGGTCCCTCAAGGTTCAGTCCTTGGCCCTCTTCTTTTCTCCCTCTACACTGCCCCAATTGGTCAGACCATCAGCAGATTTGGCTTTCAGTACCATCTTTATGCTGATGACACACAGCTATACACCTCCTCCCCTGAGCTCACCCCCGCTGTACTACAGAACACCAGTGACTGCCTGACTGCAGTTTGCAATGTCATGTCTGCTCTCTATCTGAAACTTAACCTTTCCAAAACTGAACTTCTTCTTTTCCCTCCATCTTCCAACTTTCCTCAACCTGACATCTCCCTCTCTGTGTGTGGCACAACGATAAGTCCTAGGCCGCAAGCCCGCTGCCTGGGGGTTATACTTGACACTGATCTCTCCTTCATCTCCCACATACAATCTCTTGCCCGCACCTGCCGCTTGCACCTCAAGAACATCTCTAGAATCCGCCCCTTTCTCACAATGGAAACGACAAAAACCCTCACCGTGGCCCTGATCCACTCTCGCTTGGACTACTGTAACTCTCTATTAATTGGTCTCCCCCTAACTAGACTCTCTCCTCTACAGTCAATCCTTAATGCAGCAGCCAGGGTCACCTATCTGGCTAACCGCTACTCGGATGCCTCTGCTCTGTGCCAGTCATTGCACTGGCTGCCCATATATCATAGGATCCAATTCAAACTGCTTGTTCTCGCCCACAAAGCTCTCCACAGGGCGGCAACCCCTACATCTCCGCCCTTCTCTCTACCACCACAAAGCTCTCCACAGTGCAGCACCCCCCTACATCTCCACCCTCCTCTCTGTCTATCAGTCCACCCGTTCTCTACGCTCTGCAAGCGACTTTCGACTAACATCCACACTAATTCGAACCTCCCACTCCCGGATCCAAGACTTCTTCCGAGCTGCACCAACCCTCTGGAACGCTCTACCCCAAGAAGTTAGGACAAATCACAACTTACTCAGCTTCAGACGCACCCTAAAGACGCATCTTTTTAGGGCGGCCTATCACACTCCCTAATCAGATTCGATTCACATAGTCCCTCTACAACCTCTCACAACATAGCTCCACATCAAACTCCATGGCACCCAAAGGCATCTCAAGGCTCGGGCCCACTGGTCCAGGAAACCATTATCCAGCCCCATTTCCGTGAGATGGTTGGATTGTCAGTGTAAATAAGCACTTGAACCTTGCCTCTCCCCCCATCTCATTGTAGATTGTAAGCTCTCACGAGCAGGGTTGTATTTTTTTCCCCTCTAAATATTGTATTTCTATAACTGTTACTTGTTTGTATATGATCCTCCTGAATTGTAAAGCGCTACGGAATATGTTGGCGCTATAGAAATAAAGATTATTATTATTATTATTATAAGATCCTGTCTGCAGCCACCACTAGGGGGAGCTCCCTGTATACAGAGATACATGATAAGATCCTGTCTGCAGTCACCACTAGGGGGAGCTCCCTGTATACAGAGATACATGATAAGATCCTGTCTGCAGCCACCACTAGGGAGAGCTCCCTGTATACAGAGATACATGATAAGATCCTGTCTGCAGCCACCACTAGGGGGAGCTCCCTGTATACAGAGATACATGATAAGATCCTGTCTGCAGCCACCACTAGGGAGAGCTCCCTGTATACAGAGATACATGATAAGATCCTGTCTGCAGCCACCACTAGGGGGAGCTCCCTGTATACAGAGATACATGATAAGATCCTGTCTGCAGCCACCACTAGGGGGAGCTCCCTGTATACAGAGATACATGATAAGATCCTGTCTGCAGTCACCACTAGCAGGAGCTCCCTGTATACACAGATACATGATAAGATACTGTCTGCAGTCACCACTAGGGGGAGCTCCCTGTATACAGAGATACATGATAAGATCCTGTCTGCAGCCACCACTAGGGGGAGCTCCCTGTATACAGAGATACATGATAAGATACTGTCTGCAGCCACCACTAGGGGGAGCTCCCTGTATACAGAGATACATAATAAGATCCTGTCTGCAGTCACCACTAGGGGGAGCTCCCTGTATACAGAGATACATAATAAGATCCTGTCTGCAGTCACCACTAGGGGAAGCTCCCTGTATACAGAGATACATGATAAGATTCTGTCTGCAGCCACCACTAGGGGGAGCTCCTTGTATACAGAGATACATAATAACATAATAAGATTGTGTCTGCAGCCACCACTAGGGGGAGCTCCTTGTATACAGAGATACATGATAACATCCTGTCTGCAGCCACCACTAGGGGGAGCTCCCTGTATACAGAGATACATGATAAGATCCTGTCTGCAGTCCCCACTAGGGGGAGCTCTCTGTATACACAGATACATGATAAGATCCTGTCTGCAGCCACCACTAGGGGGAGCTCCCTGTATACAGAGATACATGATGAGATCCTGTCTGCAGTCAGCACTAGGGGGAGCTTCCTGTATACAGAGATACATGATAAGATCTTGTCTGCAGTCACCACTAGGGGGAGCTCCCTGTATAAAGAGATACATGATAAGATCCTGTCTGCAGACACCACTAGGGAGAGCTCCCTGTATACCGAGATACATGATAAGATCCTGTCTGCAGTCCCCACTAGGGGGAGCTCTCTGTATACACAGATACATGATAAGATCCTGTCTGCAGCCACCACTAGGGGGAGCTCCCTGTATACAGAGATACATGATAAGATCCTGTCTGCAGCCTCCACTAGGGGGAGCTCCCTGTATACAGAGATACATGATAAGATCCTGTCTGCAGTCAGCACTAGGGGGAGCTCCCTGTATACAGAGATACATGATAAGATCTTGTCTGCAGTCACCACTAGGGGGAGCTCCCTGTATACAGAGATACATGATAAGATTCTCTCTGCAGTCACCACTAGGGGGAGCTCCCTGTATACAGAGATACATGATAAGATCCTGTCTGCAGACACCACTAGCGGGAGCTCCCTGTATACAGAGATACATGATAAGATCCTGTCTGTAGCCACCAATAGGGGGAGCTCCCTGTATACAGAGATACATGATAAGATTCTGTCTGCAGTCACCACTTGGGGGAGCTCCCTGTATACAGAGATACATGATAAGATTCTGTCTGCAGTCACCACTAAGGGAAGCTCCCTGTATACAGAGATACATGATAAGATCCTGTCTGTAGCCACCACTAGGGGGAGCTCCCTGTATACAGAGATACATGATAAGATCCTGTCTGCAGCCACCACTAGGGGGAGCTCCCTGTATACAGAGATACATGATAAGATCCTGTCTGCAGCCACCACTAGGGGGAGCTGCGTGTATACAGAGATACATGATAAGATCCTGTCTGCAGCCACCACTAGGAGGAGCTCCCTGTATACAGAGATACATGATAAGATTCTGTCTGCAGCCACCACTAGGGGGAGCTCCCTGTATACAGAGATACATGATAAGATTCTGTCTGCAGCCACCACTAGGGGGAGCTGCGTGTATACAGAGATACATGATAAGATCCTGTCTGCAGCCACCACTAGGAGGAGCTCCCTGTATACAGAGATACATGATAAGATTCTGTCTGCAGCTACCACTAGGGGGAGCTCCCTGTATACAGAGATACATGATAAGATTCTATCTGCAGTCACCACTAGGAGGAGCTCCCTGTATACAGAGATACATGATAAGATCCTGTCTGCAGCCACCACTAGGTGGAGCTCCCTGTATACAGAGATACATGATAAGATCCTGTCTGCAGACACCACTAGGGGGAGCTGCGTGTATACAGAGATACATGATAAGATCCTGTCTGCAGCCACCACTAGGAGGAGCTCCCTGTATACAGAGATACATGATAAGATCCTGTCTGCAGTCACCACTAGGGGGAGCTCCCTGTATACAGAGATACATGATAAGATCCTGTCTGCAGTCACCACTAGGGGAAGCTCCCTGTATACAGAGATACATGATAAGATCCTGTCTGCAGTCACCACTAGGAGGAGCTCCCTGTATACAGAGATACATGATAAGATCCTGTCTGCAGTCACCACTAGGGGGAGCTCCCTGTATACAGGGATACATGATAAGATCCTGTCTGCAGTCACCACTAGGGGGAGCTCCCTGTATACAGAGATACATGATAAGATTCTGTCTGCAGCTACCACTAGGGGGAGCTCCCTGTATACAGAGATACATGATAAGATCCTGTCTGCAGCCAACACTAGCAGGAGCGCCCTGTATACAGAGATACATGATAAGATGCTATCTGCAGTCACCACTAGGGGGAGCTCCCTGTATACAGAGATACATGATAAGATTCTATCTGCAGTCACCACTAGGGGGAGCTCCCTGTATACAGAGATACATGATAATATCCTGTCTGCAGCCACCACTAGGGGGAGCTCCCTGTATACAGAGATACATGATAAGATCCTGTCTGCAGACACCACTAGGGGGAGCTGCGTGTATACAGAGATACATGATAAGATCCTGTCTGCAGCCACCACTAGGAGGAGCTCCCTGTATACAGAGATACATGATAAGATCCTGTCTGCAGTCACCACTAGGGGGAGCTCCCTGTATACAGAGATACATGATAAGATTCTGTCTGCAGCCACCACTAGGGGGAGCTCCCTGTATACAGAGATACATGATAAGATCCTGTCTGCAGCCACCACTAGGGGGAGCTCCCTGTATACAGAGATACATGATAAGATCCTGTCTGCAGCCAACACTAGCAGGAGCGCCCTGTATACAGAGATACATGATAAGATGCTATCTGCAGTCACCACTAGGGGGAGCTCCCTGTATACAGAGATACATGATAAGATTCTATCTGCAGTCACCACTAGGGGGAGCTCCCTGTATACAGAGATACATGATAAGATCCTGTCTGCAGCCACCACTAGGGGGAGCTCCCTGTATACAGAGATACATGATAAGATCCTGTCTGCAGCCACCACTAGGGGGAGCTCCCTGTATACAGAGATACATGATAAGATTCTGTCTGCAGCCACCACTAGGGGGAGCTCCCTGTATACAGAGATACATGATAAGATCCTGTCTGCAGCCACCACTAGGGGGAGCTCCCTGTATACAGAGATACATGATAAGATCCTGTCTGCAGCCACCACTAGGGGGAGCTCCCTGTATACAGAGATACATGATAAGATCCTGTCTGCAGCCACCACTAGGGGGAGCTCCCTGTATACAGAGATACATGATAAGATCCTGATCCAAAAATAATTCATATAATTCATGTTAATGGACAAAATTTAATAGCACAGAATCATATATTGGATGTAAGGGGCAGCTGTACTTGCAAAGGCGGAATTTCTCAGTTTACCATTGTGTACCATATGCAGTACATTACATAGGGACTTATCTGATACTTACGGTGATGAGGAGCGTCTGGTGAAACGTTCTTGGCTCCTTTCATTTAACATTGCTGGGGTGTCTGAACATCTACAAATAGACACAAGAACACACATTATACTATATTGAAGAGTAACCCAGAAACAATCATGGCTGAAAAGTGGAAAGAAACAGAAGAGGAGACAAGTATGACTGATGCCATTAATAGGTAAAACAGAGGCACCCGTCATAGGCTGGCGGAAGTCAAAACCAACTTGACGAGTCTACGTTTTGGCCCGTTTTACTCACTGTGTGCTATATGAGGACATTAGTAGATAAAGCCAGTGCCAGGAGAAGAATTATTTGCTCTCAATAAAGAAAATGTATCATTTATCTTACTAAGAGCGATCAATCTTTTTCTTAGGGGTAGAGGGGATACATGGCAAGCTAGGGTCTCCAATAGAGGTCTTGGTTTTGCATATCAGCCTCAAAAAATCAGCGGGACCATTTCAGTTGAAACTTTTCTGCTTGGTTGTGACACCGGAATCTTCAGGGGTGTAACGTCAAAACTACTGGAAATGACATCAGAAAGCCTTTTCAGCCAATCATCAGAAAGACGGCCCATGAGGAACCGATGACTGCATTGGTTGTACATTTGCACTTAGTATATAGATAGCGTCAAAGTGCTGGATATGTGCAAAGTGTGACTCTCTTCCAGGGTACAAATGCACAGGGTGTATTCATGCTACAGAATTTTCCATTGATATGTGGTGAAAGATTTGAAGTCCTCAGCAGAGGCTGGTCTCTTCACCCAGAACATGCCAACTTTATAGGATCCCTTCAATTCCTTATGTGCACAGAACCTTTTAAATCAGTTTTTTAGGTTAAAAAACAAACGGCAAGCTGGGACATTCAATACAACATTTCAGTGTAGCGTTTGCTGTTTTAGTTGGCCCAATGTAATTATGAGAACAGTGGTTTCCAAACCATGCATTATTTTTTAATTGTGGTATCATATCTGTCCCATATTTTTGATTATGTTACCTTTTCTTTGTAGTTTAGTTGCAGTAGGCTTGGTTCCATATCTATGTGTCAAGGTTGGTTTCTGGTTTTGGTGCTGTATCTCTGTAGTCAGCTTATTAATGTATTTGAATACTAACATGTAAACAAAACCCACTGCGTGTATTTTTATAGTGGTGGCTGGATTTGATGGTATGATATGGTGGGTTTGGTATCATTCTGTCTATGTTCATATTTTTACAGATTCTGAGTGTTGCCTTGTTGCTCTGTGTGTTCCCCTTTGTGGTCTACAGTCTAAATTACATTAGAGAAGGTCCAATAATTGAATTCTCTCAGTTACCATCTGCAGCCTGGATGTGTCCATGCCTCTTGATGATCCCCTGCTGACATTTCCTGACTGTCCATTCATATCTCCCTTGCTCTCCAATTGCTGAAAATCACCCCCTGCAGTGCCTTGATCACTAAGGTGCTGTCCCTAGGTTTGAAGGGTCCTGAAAACCATCCAAACTCTCTGCTAGACCTGGATATAAGGAAGGACTGCCGGACGACAAGGAGGCAATAAGATTTATCCTTTGTGGGACGCTGATGCTAAGGCCAGCATCCAGAGAGACTTGGAGAAACCCTGATTACTGGAAAAGACAGCTGGATGAGCCTATATGTAATAAGTATCTAACGCTGCACTGCCATATTGATTTCTAAGTGCAGGATTGTTACTCATCTCCTGATGTCATGGCTGTCTCACTGCATTATGAGACTAGTGACAGATTCAAGACTTGAGAGTCATTTTCCATTCTTGACTCTCAATATTAAATGTGTTTTCCTTTCTTTTGGCACTTGTAGGGTTAACGTCAATATTCCTTGCCAGCAAACAGCCTATTACCAACTCAGGAGTTTCTAATTTGGGACCACTCCCAGTCCCTTGATATACCCTCTGCTCCCAGCAAAGGGTGCTGGTTATTCTCTTTGTCATTTGGATGCTGGGCCTGGAGGTGGAAGGAGCTGCTGAAAACCCTCTGCTGAAGTTGCTGTGGTGGCTGCAGTCTTAGTGCTGACTTCAGCAGTCTGTTGTTATGTTTCCCTCTGTTTGTCTTCCTTTCCCAGAGTGTTGTTTCAGTGCAATGGTGGGGCTAGTGTCCTTCACCTGCCCACTCCCCAGCCAGGGACTATTGTAGCGTCTTTTTAGGGCTTTATGTATTCCTGCTTGGTGACAGGTGAGGAACCTGTATAGGGACTGGCTAGGACTGCAGCATAAGGCAGCAGGTAACTGAAGGAAGTGTCCATCTACCCTCTCACTAATCCTAGGGCCCTTCGTTGTTAAAATGTGTACCTCTTGTCTGTCGTTGTGTAACCCATGTTGTGTTTTAGCTCATGCCAGACTCTACTTTAGTCCGTGGCGTGACACCCGGGCTATTTATGCTGTTACTGGACTGTATCTGTGTTCCTGAACTATTTTACCCTTTGTGTGGTGGACTGTTTTATGGACCTTTCGGTTTTGCATATAATAAAGGTTCTTGGGATTGTTCACCCATCTCTTGCTCTGTGTGATTCTGGAGTAGGACCCCATGACACTGGATTTAAAGGGTTATTCTCAACCTAGGAAGTTAATCCCTATTCTTAGGATAGGATATAATTTTTCGATCGCTAAGGGTCTGACCATTGAGACCCCTACTGTTCCCAGAACCTGAAGCTGTGAAGAGCCCTGTGTGAATGGAGTGGGATCGATCATGCACAACTCTGCTGCATTTATTGCAAAGTTGTGCATGATCTTCCATGGTTTCCTAGAGAATTAATAAAGCGCCAATGTGTGCCATGATCGACTTCATTGTGATCCACTATTGGACTGACAAATGCCCATATATTGTGCCTGCAGAGGGGCGCTCTATGTTTTTGCCCATAAGGTAGTGATTTATCTGATTGTGATGGTAGAATATGGGGGGCTGTGTATAATTTTGTGTACGTTCGTATTTTAGGTGTGCTGCTCTGTCTATTCTGTATTCCTTGTGTGTACATTGTTCTGTTTGCAGGTTTAATCACCCCCTGCCGGGTTTTTGTCACTTAGTCTGGGGGAGGGGGCCTGGAATCCACCTAACCTCTCTGTTTTACCTGGAGATTAGTCAGTCTGGCTGGGAACTACAAGAGAAGCAGGAAGATTCATCCTCTGGGGCAGGAGCTGCGACTCCCCAGAAAGACCTGGACATTTATCGCTTACTGGACTATATACGTGTTTCTGGACTATTTTACCCTCTGTATGGTGGATTATTTTATGGACTCTGATTTGCTTGGAAGAAATGCTCTTTGGATTGCACACTCATCTCTCGCTCTGTTGATTGTGTGATATGGGAGAAGGACCCCGTAAAACTAATACTTACTGTAATGAGGAGCGCCGGTAGTAATATTCCTGGATCCTTTCATTTAAAATTGCTGCATTGTCTGTAGGTCTACAATGACACAAAACACACACACAACACTATATGTCAGAAGATCCATTTCTTTTCAAAATGATATAGGATTACCAACCATAAAGTAGCCTCTTTACTGGAGATCCTTTTAAGTTTGATTTTGGCAAAATAAAAAATTGGAAATCCCGTTGACAACACAAGAAAAAGCAAAAAATAAAGCAAAATACAAATGGAGCAATAACCAAATCAAGATGAAATCTTCCACTGGAAACACAATAAAGCAAACTGGAAATCTCCAATTATGCGAAGATGTAAAAACGCATTGGATGAGACAATTATGGACAGAGGAGCCTGGTGTTAGTTTTGCAGTTCCAGCGCTTTTCAAGACTTTGGTTCAATTTTCCATTCATTTTTTGCTACAAATGCAATTCTGTTATTTGTAGTTATTCCTTTTTATATTATCAATATCTATTTTAAAGGGAATCTGTCAGCAGCTTTTTGCCAACTAATCGGAGAGCGGCAAAATGTAGACAGAGACCCTGATTCCAGTGATGTGTCACTTACTGAGCTGCTTGCTATAGTTTTTATAAAATCAATGTTTTCTCAGCAGGAGATTATCAGTAGACGACTAGTAAACCTGCTGCCATGTAGTCCTCCTTAATCAAGAGTGCTTTACAACCCCACCTCTACCACTGATTGGCAGCTTTTTGCCTATGCACAGTGCACACAGAAATCAGCCAATCAGTGGTGTGGGTGGGGCTATACAGAGAACCACTAGATTTCCAACATATAAAACAGGAATTGTATCCAAACTGCAGCAAGCAGCCCAGTAAGTTGCACATCGCTGGAATCAGAGTATCTGCCCCTACATCATGCTGCTTACAGATGGGGTGGCAAAAAATGTAGATTTCCTTTAAAGAAGAGACATACGTAATTGTTTTGCACCTCATTACTGCAGAGTCTGACTGCTACATATATAAAGCATTTCCATTACCATCTTGTATAATCCATGTAAACGGACAAAATGTGATAGGAATTACAGGAGAATCAAAGACCGGTGGGTAAGTGGCAGCTCTGCTGATATAATGTAGGGTGAAGGAAAGGCAGAATTCCTCAGTCCACCAGGGTACATCATATAGTACTTACAAAAAGTTTGAGATATTTGACTTATGAGTGAAATTTATGGAAAACCTAAAAGGTTCCCTCTACAGTGATATTTTATCATGAAAGTCGGACATTACAGTCATATGAAAAAGTTTGTGCACCCCTATTAATGTTAACCTTTTTTCTTTATAACAATTTGGGTTTTTGGTGTTTCAGTTTCATATATCTAATAACTGATGGACTGAGTAATATTTCTGGATTGAAATGAGGTTTATTGTACTAACAGAAAATGTGCAATCCGCATTTAAACAAAATTTGACCGGTGCAAAAGTATGGGCACCTCAACATAAAAGTGACATTAATATTTTGTAGATCCTCCTTTTGCAGAAATCACAGCCTCTAGTCGCTTCCTGTAGCTTTTAATGAGTTCCTGGATCCTGGATGTATATTTGACCATTCCTGTTTACAAAACAATTCCAGTTCAGGTAAGTTTGATGGTCGCCGAGCATGGACAGCACGCTTCACATCATCCCACAGATTTTCAATGATATTCAGGTCTGGGGACTGGGATGGCCATTCCAGAACATTGTAATTGTTCCTCTGCATGAATGCCTGAGTAGATTTGGAGCGGTGTTTTGGATCATTGTCTTGCTGAAATATCCATCCCCTGCGTAACTTCAACTTCGTCACTGATTCTTACACATTATTGTCAAGAATCTGCTGATACTGAGTTGAATCCATGCGACCCTCAACTTTAACAAGATTCCCGGTGCCGGCATTGGCCACACAGCCCCAAAGCATGATGGAACCTCTACCAATTTTACTGTGGGTAGCAAGTGCTTTTCTTGGAATGCCGTGTTTTTTTGCCTCCATGCATAACGCCTTTTTGTATGACCAAACAACTCAATCTTTGTTTCATCAGTCCACAGGACCTTCTTCCAAAATGTAACTGGCTTGTCCAAATGTGCTTTTGCATACCTCAGGCGACTCTGTTTGTGGCGTGCTTGCAGAAGCGGCTTCTTTCGCATCACTCTCCCATACAGCTTCTCCTTGTGCAAAGTGCGCTGTATTGCTGACCGATGCACAGTGACACCATCTGAAGATGATGCTGCAGGTCTTTGGAGGTGGTCTGTGGATTGTCCTTGACTGTTCTCACCATTCTTCTTCTCTGCCTTTCTGATATTTTTTTGTCCTGCAACTTCTGGGCTTAACAAGAACTGTGGAAACTGACAGTTTAAATCTCTGAGACAATTTTTTGTACCTTCCCCTGAACAACTATGTTGAATAATCTTTGTTTTCAGATCATTTGAGAGTTGTTTTGAGGAGCCCATGATGCCACTCTTCATAGGAGATTCAAATAGGAGAACAACTTGCAAGTGGCCACCTTAAATACCTTTTCTTATGATTGGATACACCTGCCTATGAAGTTCAAAGCTCAATGAGGTTACAAAACCAATTTAGTGCTTTAGTAAGTCAGTAAAAAGTAGTTAGGAGGGTGCAAATCAAGAAATTGATAAGGGTGCCCATACTTTTGCACCGGTCAAATTTTGTTTAAATGCGGATTGCACATTTTCTGTTAGTACAATAAACCTCATTCCAATCCAGAAATATTACTCAGTCCATCAGTTATTAGATATATGAAACTGAAATAGCAAAAACCCAAATTGTTATAAAGAAAAAAGGTTAACATTAATAGGGGTGCCCAAACTTTTTCATATGACTGTAAGTAGAAGCAGCAATGGGGATTTCTTCATCTCACACAATTTATTGGCCCAAAAGCCAACACCAGTGGTGGGCATAACCCCCGTCCCAAAAAAAAGTAAGTTTCTTAATAACTTGTCGTGTGGCCCTGACCATTAATTCCAGCTGAGAACGACGCCTCCTGCTGGTCACCAGTGGAGTTATTGTCTATGGAGGCTGGTGTCCCACTCTTCTTGAATTGCGGCCCTCAGGTGATTGAGGTTTTGGGGTACAGAGTTATGGCCTCTACATAGAAACTCAGCTGATTCCATAGGTTTTCTATGGGGTTTAGGTCTGGAGAAAGTGCAGCCGCTCCGTTTGAGGTTCCCCAGTCTCCAGCAGCCGTTCCCTAATGATGAGACCTCGATCAGCTGGAGAATTGTCGTCCATGAAGATGACATTAGACCAATGTTGCTCATGCAGAGGCACAATCACTGGAGTAATTATGTTATTCCAGTATTAGGGACTGTTACTGTACCAGTCACACAGCGAAGAGCGTTTCTGTAGTGACTAGACACCGGTACACACTAACACCACCAAAGGCTTATCTGGTGACAGCAGTGGCTGATGCACAGTGCTCTACTTTTCATCTCCAACATCATCGGAGGCCATCATTTCTGCTCAACTTTCATTACTTACCAGCATAGAGGCTAATGGTCGTTTGTCCACCGTAAATGACGCCTCTGCCTGGTGGTGTGGACAGGTACGTAGATGACGCGTGTGCCTGGTGGTGTGGTCAGGTACGTAGATGATGCCTGTGCCTGGTGGTGTGTTCAGGTACGAAGATGACGCGTGTGCCTGGTGGTGTGGTTAGGGACCCTGCAGATCATCTAGCACGCAGACCACACTGATGTAAAAGGTTTCAAATGGTCTGATGTGACATTTGGGGGCCTCTCACCTCCCTTAAATGTGCCTGGAGTTGTGTGCCATTCATCATCCAGCTCCGCAGGGCACTGTTCACAACAAAGTGGACATCAGTGTTGGATGTAACCTAAGAACGTCCATTTCTCTTCCTTTCTGTGACTCTTCCAGTCTCTCTGTATCTCTGTTACAACCTGCTGATGACACTCTATGACACATTAAGCTCAGTGGCCACATCTCTGGCTTTCTATGACTCTTCCAGTCTCTGTGTGTCTCTGTACAACCTGCTGGTGACGCTCTAAGCTCAGTGGGAACTTCCATCTCAGAACATCCTCCTTGAAGCCTCATAATGGCTTGGTACTACCTATCAGTTGTTAGGTGTCATCTTGGTTTTATGTCAAAATATGAACGGCAATGATGAGGAGGACGGTTTAATACCAATTCTAACTGAATCCCAAAATTTATTGGGTGATTCATGGATCAAGCACCTATTGTGAATTTTGCCATTAAACTCCTTGATGGAGTTGCTCCTTGAAAGTTGTGCAGAAAGTCCTGAAACTTTGAACAGTTGGACATGATCATCCAAAAGATCAGAGGCGGTCATATTAAGGTCACCTGAAAAGGTTATAGGTCATTGTAGGATCATATGGAAATTTCACCCAAAAGCCAAATATCCCTAACACTTTGTGAGTAGTTTATGTGTCTGATAATTACTATCATGACTTGATTTGGGGAGTCGATCCGGTGACTTCTTGCTCCATGGTTGGTTCTCCTGTCTTCTGAGCTATTTGCCCTTTTCTTCCTTGTCCTAATGCTGATGGTTTCTTTTGCCTCTATTTTACTTTCTGGCTTTGCTCCTTTTCAGGTGTTTCCTGTTGTCTCGTTTTGGTTTGCCCTATCGCAGTCTAGGATGGCATATTTACACTCTCCCTTCACCACATTTCCTTGCTGGCTATACTTCTAGGAGGATTAGCACTAACGAGTTCCAGCCCTTCACCTAAGGGATTTTCCCTGCTAGGCAAAACCTATTTGTCTTCCTTCCCAAAACCTTTCCTTTCTCCTTAGCTTGGTCGGAGGTTGTTCTTGGTTCATTTATTATTCTCCTTTTTTCCCCTTGGTGCCTAAAGTTTTCTCATCTTGGGTCCCCATATACCTTTGCACACTTTTCCCCCTCCTGGCCAGCTGTGGATCTTGGCCTCCCCATTAGTTCCTCAGGAGGTACAAGAAACCCCTCGATGGCCTATTAGGGAGCCAGGTCTCAGATGATGTTTTTAGTGGTGCGGTTAGGGGTTGTCTAGTCTGTACAGGGACAAGTAAGGTGTGGGTGATGCTCCTCCATGTTGAAGGCATTATTATTTCCATTACCCCTTGCTCTGAATAAATGAGTTACGTGCGTAACACTTACTGTGCTGGGATGCTGTTGGAGCGGAGTTGTCGAATCTTTTCACTTGATTTGATGTCTGAATATCTACAATTACAAAGAAAAACATGCACATATTACTATATTCAAGGGTGGCCTTATTATTAGAATCATATCGGACCACCTAACGGTGGTCCCTTTAATTGAGATCCTTTTTATTGCTCAATGCAAAATTTCATTGTAGAACTGGGTCCACAGCTCTCACCTAAAAGACCCCGACATTCTTGAGCACCCCTACCTGTGTCACCTTGATTCCCAACTTGACCACTCCTGATCAGACGGAACATCATGGCTGCAGCCAATCAGTAGCCACTGTTGGGCTGCAGTAGGGTAAGGAGGTTGACTATTTCTGATGCATTCCATTCCCTGAAGACACCAATTGTGTTGTTGTGATGTGATGTTATGTGAATTGCGTCCGACGTCCTTGTAACTAATATGCCGTGTGATGTATAGTAATGTATAGCAGAATTTATGTGGTTATCGGACTCTAGGGTAAGAAGTAGTTAAATATTGGGGCTATCCCACAATGGCAGGGGTTATCTGATAGGGAAAGAGATGCTTCCTTCTAGAGAGTCAGATAAGGCCCAGTGTGTGACTTCTAATTTGTAGGTCATCAAGGCCCCATGCAGTGGGTGACTTGCGGCAGCAAAAGAAAAAAGGATGCAGAATGCGATAGCGTGATCCTGAAGTGTTGGCCAAGACAAAAACATAGTAACAATGCTGAGGTTACAGACTGACTTTCTACCAAAGTGGATCCAAGTTTAATGGTCTGGAGGATGGGACTTTAAGGACAAGGCCCCAAGCCTAAAAGGTAATGGGCTGAAATGGACTGGCACATGAAGCGAGCTGACTTTCCCGGGTGGAGTCTCCCCAAGCACAAGGCTCTCCTCTACGAAGAGAAGACAAGTGGATATGCAAGCATCTGAGAGTGCAAGGCGGCACTACTGGCTACTCTCTACCTCCCATATACGAGGAGAAGACACGTGGATATGGAAGCGGCTGAGAGTGCAAGGCTCTTCTCTGGTACTACTGGCTACCCTCTCCCCCCTCATTTATGAGAAGACACGTGGATATGGAAACGTCTGAGAGCACAAGGCTCTTCTCTGGCACTACTGGCTACCCCCTTACCCCCTCATTTATGAGGAGAAGACACATAGATATGGAAACGTCTGAGAGCACAAGGCTCTACTCCGGCACTACTGGCTACCCCCTTACCCCCTCATTTATGAGGAGAAGACACATAGATATGGAAACGTCTGAGAGCACAAGGCTCTACTCCGGCACTACTGGCTACTCCCTTATCCCCTTCTCTACAAGGAAAAGACACATGGATATGAAAGTGTCTGGGAGCAGAAGGCTCTCCTTTAGCCACAATGGGAAAACCCCATACCCCCTCCACTACAAGGAGATTGGATGTGGAGCTCCTGAAAGGGAAGGTGACTGTCAGAAATTGGACTACAGTATTACCCTGGGTTGTGCTGGGACTCACAGGACCAGTAAGAGCGGGAACTGAATGTTTGTCTGAATATGCTGTGTACAACTGATACAAGCTGGAAGCTATATGCCCGCTATCTAGTGTATGTAGTAATCCACAGGTAGATCATTGTCAGTTTGATCACTCTGTACAGACACAGTGTATACACAGTGAGAAGCAGAGAGAGCATTGTCAGCTCTGCTACATCGCTCTGTACAGAGCGAGAAGCAGCCTGACAGTGAGGACCTTCGATGACGTCATAGTCATGTGACCAGTCTGTAAGCTAATGTCTGTTGGTCACATGGCTATGATGTCACGGAAGGTCCTTTAACCCGGGGGCACAGCAATGATCGGACTCGGAAGCAGAAGCGGTCGGGAGACAGAGTCTGCAGGACACGTCGCGGGACCTGTAAGAATAATGACAATGTTTATTACCTATATTCTTTATCTTACAGCCTCTCCCCCGTCCCATCCCATAACTGTAAAGCCCCGAGATCGGTGATCAGACGCAAGATTGTGTTATCTCGATCCCGATCTTGATCTTTACTAAACGATCGGGCGAGGGTCCTCGATCCTGATCATCGGGGGGATCGCCCATCACTGTACAACAGTAATGTGAGTCCCCCTCTGGAGGAGGAAGTCAGGAAACCGATGGGAAAATATATCGGTGCGGAGGAGCAGTGAGGTCTACTTGGCGAGTATACTGTATGTTTTTCTTTTGTTGCTTTATTTTTAAGGGACTATCTCTACAATAAAATACTGCAGAAACAGTGATGTGAAAAAGGCTCACTATTAGCCGAAATGCGTATTTACACCTGTATGATATGATGGAATAAACTACAAAAATATTTCAGAAGATTTGGAGTGCCGATCCTTTGTATTAATTACAATAAAATACTGTCATGAACAATCCCTTTAAGTTTGATGTTAGGAAAGACTTTCAAGAATTTCATTAATAACATACATGCAAAAAAAAAACCAAAAAACAGTAAATGACCAAATCAAGACGAAATCTTCTACTGGAAATACAAATAATAATAATAATAATAATAATAATAATAAAAAAAAATAATAGTTTTACTGTACAAATAAAATACAGTAATACAATATTATTACAAATGATAATACAATAATACTATTCTTATTCTTTGTTATATTATTATTAGTATTTTTAGTATTAGTATTATCATTAGGTATTAATTTTTATTTGTATTAATATTGTTACTTGTATTATTGCATTATTTTTATTATTGTTAATATAATATATTTATACTGTACAAATAAAATACAGTAATAAAATATGTTTACATATAATGATAATACAAAAATTCTATTACCATTTGTATTATTATTATGAATAAAAATAATAATTATAATAAAAAATATGATAGACTGTACAAATAAAATACAGTAATAATACATTATTACAAATAATAATGATAATACAATAATATTATTACAATTTTTATTATTTTCTAGTGATTTATTATTATTAATAATAATAATAATAATAATAATAATAAGATAGACTGTATAAATAAAATACTGTAATAATACAATATTATTACAAATAATGATGATTACAATGATACCATTATTACCATTTGCATTATTATTATGATTTGGTATTGAATTATTATTACTTATTATTATTTTTATTATTTGTAATCATATTGTTATTTGTCTTATTGCATTATTATTTTTTAATAATAATAATAATAATAATAATAATAATACACAAAAATTACAAATAATAATTCAACAGTAATAATAGAAATAATAACTCAACTGAAGTTCTGTCTGAATCTGAGAAGTTACAATTCATTGTAGAAGACAATTATGGATTGGTTCAAAGAGTGGAAATGAAAAAAAAGGAAGAAGACGACCAGCACCAAGATGCACGAAGGCAACTACAGTTGGAGGTACCGTGTTTCCCCGAAAGTAGGACCCCCCCGAAAGTAAGGCAGGGTGGGGGTTTCGGGGGGGTCCGCCAATGTAGGGCACCCCCCGATTGTAAGGCAGGGTAGCAGGGGGCCCGGGGAATGTAAGGCCGCCTATGGGTGGTGGTCGCGGCGTAATGTAAGGCCGCATATGGGTGGGGTCACTGGGGACAGTACAGGAACTTGCCGCTGTTCCCTCGCTCCATCCAGGCCTTCTCCAGTCTCGTGCCACCCGTGGTCCGCCTCCGGTGAATGGCCCCCGCAAGGCTCCCTGCTGGCCATCAGCTCGAGCTGTGATTGGCCAGTCAGCCGGCTCGCAGCTGATTGGCCCTCAGCTCGAGCTGCGATTGGCCAGTCAGCCGGCTCGCAGCTGATTGGCCCTCAGCTCGAGCTGCGATTGGCCAGTCAGCCGGCTCGCAGCTGATTGGCCGAAATCAGCCGCGACGTCACCGCCTGCAGGCTCGCTCCGATTGGTCCAGCGTCCCTTGCATCTGAATCGTCAGCCCGGCACCGCAGAGGAGATCGAAACAGAAGGAAAGTAACGGTAAGTTCCGAAACTCTCTGTGTGTGTGTGTGTGTGTGTGTGTGTACGGTATGTGTACGGTATGTGTATGGTATGTGTATGGGTGCCGTATGGGGCTGTATGTGTCAGTGTGTGTGTGTGTGTACGGTACCGGTACGATATGTGTGTGGGTGCCGTGTGGGGCTGTACCGGTACCGTATGTGTCAGTGTGTGTGGTGGCAGAGTGGGGGGCAGAACCACTGTATGGGGAGGCTGCAGGGGGGAGGATGGGGTGGATGCCAGACTCTCAAACAATGGGGAGGCTGCAGGGGGGAGGATGGGGTGGATGCCAGACTCTCAAACAATGGGGAGGCTGCAGGGGGGAGGATGGGGTGGATGCCAGACTCTCAAACAATGGGGAGGCTGCAGGGGGGAGGATGGGGTGGATGCCAGACTCTCAAACAATGGGGAGGCTGCAGGGCGGAGGATGGGGTGGATGCCAGACTCTCAAACAATGGGGAGGCTGCAGGGCGGAGGATGGGGTGGATGCCAGACTCTCAAACAATGGGGAGGCTGCAGGGGGGAGGATTGTCATTTTTTTTCCAATGTAAGGCCTCCCCCGAAAGTAAGGCAGGGTGGGACTTTTGGGGGTAAAATTAATGTAAGACAGGGCCTTACTTTCGGGGAAACACGGTAGTAGAAAAAGGGGACACAAGTTGGATAAATAACATAAAAAAATTAGTACAGCACAAGAATTCCCCAGTGTATAGCAGATGTCTGGTGTACGTACTTTGCTGGCACACTGCTGGAGCGGACTTCTCGTTTCCTTTCACTTGTAGTTGTCTTTGTTTCTTCATTTCTACAAATATAACATAGATATATATATATATACATTATCAACCTATAGATTCAGTAGGGTAGCATTATTGATTAGTATTAGATCAACCCCTTCATGACTAGAAGATTTTCCTGCACGATCATTTTCTTGTTTTCTCTTCTTCCCCAAGCCTTACCATCTTGGGGGACACGTGAATTTTTTTTATTTTAAAGGGACTGAAACCCACAATTATCTGATGGCATAGTCTATATACTGCTATAGTACATTATTGTATATAGCAAAAATCTCAATCTCAGCGTTCACAGGAGGGAGTACCAACATGGCAGCTATTGGGGCCTTCAGCGGGACACCAACTGAAATGGCCAAACATCGGCAGTTGACTTTTGGTCAAATTGGCCCCCCATTTTGCTGCCTATGCAGTGTCCTAAATATGTTCTTACTCCGAATAGAACAGGGGATGAGTGAGCCATGACAAAGCCCCTCTCTCTTGAAGCCTCCTCTAAATCTTTATGCCTTTAGATATAACTTTAAGAATAAGAACCGGGGATTGGCGAAAAATCCAAATACCGTATTTTTCGCTTTATAAGACGCACTTTTCCTCCCCAAATTTTGGGAGGAAAATGGGGGGTGCGTCTTATAAAGCGGTACCGGGGGGGGTCCTGTCTGAGGCGATCGGGCGGCCGGGTGCCTGTGGCTGCATGCAAGCGGCCGGGTACCTGTACTTGCGTGCAGCGGCAGCCGGGCACCCGTGGCTGTGTGCGGGCGGCAGCGGGTGCTTTGTGGGGTCGGCAGCCGGGTACCTGTGCTTGCATGCGGTGGCAGACGGGTACCCATGGCTGTGTGCGGGCGCAGCGGGTGCTTTGTGAGGGCGGCAGCCGGGTACCTGTGTGAGGGCGGCAGCCGGCTGCCGCCCGCACGGGCACCCGACCGCCGCTCGCACACAGCACCCGGCTGCCGCCCGCACACAGCCATGGGTACCCGGCTGCCACCGCACTCAAGCACAGGTACCCGGCGGCTTGTACGCAGGATGGGCGGGCAGCCTGCTGGCTGCCACTCTGTGCATGCGGGGCGGGCGGCTGTGCAGCTTACCAGTTGTCTGCGGTCCCACTTTCAAATGATGGCGCCGGTGGAGCTCTTGGATGAGAGCTCCATCTGCGCACGCGCTGCTCCGGGACTCAGCGCGTGCGCAGATGGAGCCCTTGGATGAGAGCTCCATCTGCGCATGCGTCGCTCCGGGCGCCATTACTTGAATCGGGACCGCGGACACACTCCACCACTGAGCCGTCGCCGCCGCTCCCACCACTGAGCCGTCGCCGCCGCTCCCACCACTGAACCGGGACCGCGGACACACTCCACCACTGAGCAGTCCCTGCCACCACTGAGCAGTCGCCGCCGCCGCCGCTGCCACCACTGAACCGGGACCGCGGACACTCACTGTACTGGCCTGCTGCACGGCTCACCCGCCACGGCTGCTGCTACCACCACGGACCCCACGGATCCTGCCACCGCGGATGCCACCGTGCCTGCAACCACGGACGCCACGGTACCTGCAACCACGGACCCCGCTGCCACTGACCTGCCGCGCCTGCCAGCACAACCTGTGCCTCCTGTGACCCCGCTTCACCACCACTGCTGCCCCCCTCTGGTAAGAGAACACCGGAGTATAAGACGGACCCCATTTTTCTTTTTTTTACCTTTTTTTATGTCTAAGTTTGGGGTGCATCTTATATTCCGGTGCGTCTTATAAAGCGAAAAATATGGTAGTTGCAAAGATTTTGCAGGGACTCCCTGATGACCTGGACCCGATGAGATAGGTTCTTCTGCTCTATCATTTTAATGATTAGGGAGGGTCAAATATTCTCCGCGTCAGGTGATGACACCCTTATCCTTATCCTTTTATAAAAAGTTTATTGCAACTTTTGTAAAACTTTTGTAAGAGATTCCTGCGGCCCTAACCAGATCCTCGATGACCGAGGCGCCCGTTACTTTCCAAAACTGTTTCAAAGTTTCTTTTTTTGATAACAAAATATTGACCTTTGCAAAACAAATTAAAAAAATGATTACTCAGCGATCTGCGAGGTCTTTATGAAGATTCTCAGCAGGAACTTGGCTTCTCGCCCCTTGGCTCGTGTGAAGGGCAGAATGACGTAGGTGCCCGGCTGAACCGCGAAGGATTTGGAGATTTCTCTGATGGGCTTTGCTTCTTGAACGATGGTGTCTGTTACATGATGGGGGGAATATTTTTGTTGCGTCCCAGTCTTAGTTTCCTAAATATCATAAAAAAGGTAAATGAGTGTGAGATATCAGACTTCAGTTCAGGTAATCAATGGTATATGGCTAGAAAGGGGAATAGCAAGAAATTTGGCCTCTTTTCCGGAAATTTTGGTATGAGCGAAATAATTATGTCTAAGGAACTTCTGTTCTCCAACCCAGAAGAAAAGATGAAGGAGTCTTCCTCAGCTCGGGTGGAAACGTTGTCCAAAGTAAGAGATATTTAAACTTTATGTCATGAATCCTGCATGGCTCTGTCGCTGCAGAACCGCTGCAGGGATCCGTTCTGGGAATTGGGTCCCTGAGGAGGGGCCTGTTTGGCATAGCCTCATTCTAGGGGTCACGCTGCGATATCTGGGCTCTGCTGTCTTTAGGACGCTGCCAGTGATATTTCTGGCTTTGCGTCTTGGTATTCCTGTGAGAAATGCTCTGCTCCATTTTTCTGCTACCTGGTACCTTTTTTCCTGACCCCTGACCTGCCCGACCTCTATCTCTCCGGCCCTGCCTGACCTCTGTCCCTCCTCCCCTGCCTGACCTCCGTCCCTCCAGCCCTGTCTGACCTCCGTCCCGCCTTTCCTGCCTGACCTCCATCCCGCCTCCCCTGCCTGACCTCCGTCCCTCCAGCCCTGTCTGACCTCCGTCCCTCCAGCCCTGTCTGACATCCGTCCCACCTCCCCTGCCTGACCTCCGTCCCTCCAGCCCTGTCTGACCTCCGTCCCGCCTTCCCTGCCTGACCTCCATCCCGCCTCCCCTGCCTGACCTCCATCCCTCCAGCCTTGTCTGACCTCTGTCCCTCCAGCCCTGTCTGACCTCCATCTCGCTGCCCCTGCCTGACCTCCATCCTCTGCCTGACCTCCGTCCTGCCTCCCCTGCATGACCTCCACTTTTCCTGCTTGCTCTGTCCTCCATCTGTCCTGCCCAGTCTTACCACTGTGTTCCCCCAGTTACCCAGTCTTCTGTCCTCCCCGGTGTCTCTCCTGTGTAGTTTGCTTCCTGGTATTTGACCTTGGCTCTGTTCTTGTGACTGTGTTACTGTGACTTGTGTTGCTCCAAAATCCCGGCATTGACCCATTTCTGTTTGACTACTCTGACATGTAGTTTGGCGACCTCTGGTGGACTTCTGTAGTATTACACTCTAGTTAGTTTTCCTGCCTGAGTGTCAGCGCCACCTAGTGGTAGCCTGAAACTTTACTTTTTATATCCTAGGTGCACATAGAAATGCAATCAAGAATAAAATTATTATTTTTTACCTATTTCAAGCTGATATATTTATGAATGATAAATGTATCCTTGTATAAGGCTCGGTATCTTCATCCGTTTTTAGAAATGTGACAGTAAGATTATTTGCACATAGAGAATTTGCAGCAGATTTCTCTGCACCAAAAATCAATGTTGACAAAAAACAAGGAAGTTTTTACGTGCTTTTTTTTATTTCCCATCACTTAAATGGGTGAAAAATAGTTCACAAACACTGAAAGACGTGACACATTGAGGATTTGAAAAAACACTTTAATGGTTCAAATCCACAAGAAAAAAAATAAGCAGCGTGAGCTGAGATTACAGGAATATCATTCACATTGCTGTTTTTTTCTGAGGTCATCTTAAAAGGATTATCTACTGTGACCGAGATCTTATGCCATCAATATCAGATAGAATATTGTTTTTATGTACCTGACTCTATGGCGGGAGGTTCTGGATACAATCACCCCCAGGTGATTTTCCATCTTTCTTTTTTTTTTTTTTTGCTCTCCTTCTTCCAAGAGCCGTAACTTTTTTATTTTCCCGTCAATCTTGCCATATGAGAGCTTGTTTTTAGCAACACGAGTAGTGCATTTAAATGAAACCATGAGTTTTACTATATAATGTACTAGAAAATGGCAAAAAATTTCCAAGTGCGGAAAAATTGCAAAAAATGCGATTGCATTATTGTTTTTTGTATATCTTATTCATTGTGTTCACTATATAGTAAAACTGATCTGCAGGTGTGATGCCTCAGGTCGGTACGAGTTCGTAGACACCAAACATGTATAGGTATACTTTTATATAAGGGTTTAAAAAAAAATTCAGAAGTTTGTCCAAAAAAATTGGCGCACTTTTTGCGCCATTTTCCAAAACCCGTAGAGTTCTCATTTTTGGGATCTGGGGCTCAGTGATGTCTTATTTTTTGCATCTCAAGCTGATGTTTTTGATGGTACAATTTTTGCGCAGATGCTATATTTTGATCGCCTGTTATGCCATTTTGCGCACAATTTGCAGCACACAAAAGCCATAATTTTGGCATTTGGAATTTTTTTTACTGCTACGCCGTATACCAGTCAGACTAATTTATTATCATTTTTGATAGATCTGGCGTTTCTGAATGGGGTGCTACCAAATGTGTGTATATTTTTATTTTTTTAACCCTTTAATTTTCAATGGAGCGATAAGAGGGTGATTTGAAGTTTTAGGGTTTTTTTCTTTTTTTAATGTTATAAAACTTTTTTTTTCACTTTTTTTTAATTTTTTACTAGCCCCCCCCTAGGGATCTATAAGGATCGGCAGTCTGATCACTCATTCATTTCAGTTGATCACAGCTGCATCGCTCTAATCAGTTGAAATGATTGTTGCTTGTAACACAGGCTGCTCGGCCGGGTGAAACAGGAAGTGAGTCATGTCAGCTATAGGAGTCATAACATGAACCTGTGCTACCATGGCAACCATCGGCTCTCCGTGATCATGTCATGGTGCTGCTGATGCAGCCAGGAAAGTGAACGATTATCGCGACTGACATTTAAATTGCACTGTCACATTTTGACAGCACAATTTAAGGGGTTAACAGGCACGGGTGGATCGCTGATCCACTCGTGCCTGCGAGGCACACATGTCAGCTGTTCAAATTAGCTGACATGTGCAGGAATCACCGCCAGTTCACTGCAGCAGCCGAATGGGATTATCCCTGATGATTTAGGACAATTCACATCGGAATATTTCAATTGTCACATAAGTTGGAAAATAAATATTCTGTGGAGTCTGTACATGTCTTTATGAATATGCAGAAATATTACAAAAAAAGTCCTACCTTGACTGTAACCTGTATAAAAAAAGAAAAAATAATTTTAGTTTTTCTATAATGTACAAAATATTCATATTTACAGGATATATTGTTATACCCAGGAACAGTATTATAGTAGTTATATTCTTGTACATAGGGGCAGTATTATAGTAGTTATATTCTTGTACATAGGAGCAGTATTATAGTAGTTATATTCTTGTACATAGGAGCAGTATTATAGTAGTTATATTCTTGTATATAGGGGCAGTATTATAGTAGTTATATTCTTGTACATAGGGGCAGTATTATAGTAGTTATATTCTTGTATATAGGGGCAGTATTATAGTAGTTATATTCTTGTACATAGGGGGCAGTATTATAGTAGTTATATCCTTGTACATAGGGGCAGTATTATAGTAGTTATATTCTTGTACATGGGGCAGTATTATAGTAGTTATATTCTTGTACATAGGGGCAGTATTATAGCAGTTATATTTTTGTACATAGGGGCAGTATTATAGTAGTTATATTCTTGTACATAGGGGCAGTATTATAGTATTTATATTCTTGTACATAGGGGCAGTATTATAGTAGTTATATTCTTGTATATAAGGAGCAGTATTATAGTAGTTATATTCTTGTACATAGGAGCAGTATTATAGCAGTTATATTCTTGTACATAGGAGCAGTATTATAGTAGTTATATTCTTGTACATAGGGGCAGTATTATAGGAGTTATATTCTTGTACATAGGGGCAGTATTATAGTAGTTATATTCTTGTACATAGGGGGCAGTATTATAGTAGTTATATTCCTGTACATAGGAGCAGTATTATAGTAGTTATATTCTTGTACATAGGGGCAGTATTATAGTAGTTATATTCTTGTACATAGGGGGCAGTATTATAGTAGTTATATCCTTGTACATAGGGGCAGTATTATAGTAGTTATATTCTTGTACATGGGGCAGTATTATAGTAGTTATATTCTTGTACATAGGGGCAGTATTATAGCAGTTATATTTTTGTACATAGGGGCAGTATTATAGTAGTTATATTCTTGTACATAGGGGCAGTATTATAGTATTTATATTCTTGTACATAGGGGCAGTATTATAGTAGTTATATTCTTGTATATAAGGAGCAGTATTATAGTAGTTATATTCTTGTACATAGGAGCAGTATTATAGCAGTTATATTCTTGTACATAGGAGCAGTATTATAGTAGTTATATTCTTGTACATAGGGGCAGTATTATAGGAGTTATATTCTTGTACATAGGGGCAGTATTATAGTAGTTATATTCTTGTACATAGGAGGCAGTATTATAGTAGTTATATTCTTGTACATAGGAGCAGTATTATAGTAGTTATATTCTTGTACATAGGGGCAGTATTATAGTAGTTATATTCTTGTACATAGGAGCAGTATTATAGTAGTTATATTCTTGTACATAGGGGCAGTATTATAGTATTTATATTCTTGTACATAGGGGCAGTATTATAGTAGTTATATTCTTGTATATAAGGAGCAGTATTATAGTAGTTACATTCTTGTACATAGGAGCAGTATTATAGCAGTTATATTCTTGTACATAGGAGCAGTATTATAGTAGTTATATTCTTGTACATAGGGGCAGTATTATAGGAGTTATATTCTTGTACATAGGGGCAGTATTATAGTAGTTATATTCTTGTACATAGGAGGCAGTATTATAGTAGTTATATTCTTGTACATAGGAGCAGTATTATAGTAGTTATATTCTTGTACATAGGAGCAGTATTATAGCAGTTATATTCTTGTACATAGGAGCAGTATTATAGTAGTTATATTCTTGTACATAGGGGCAGTATTATAGGAGTTATATTCTTGTACATAGGGGCAGTATTATAGTAGTTATATTCTTGTACATAGGAGGCAGTATTATAGTAGTTATATTCTTGTACATAGGAGCAGTATTATAGTAGTTATATTCTTGTACATAGGGGCAGTATTATAGTAGTTATATTCTTGTACATAGGAGCAGTATTATAGTAGTTATATTCTTGTACATAGGGGCAGTATTATAGTATTTATATTCTTGTACATAGGGGCAGTATTATAGTAGTTATATTCTTGTATATAAGGAGCAGTATTATAGTAGTTACATTCTTGTACATAGGAGCAGTATTATAGCAGTTATATTCTTGTACATAGGAGCAGTATTATAGTAGTTATATTCTTGTACATAGGGGCAGTATTATAGGAGTTATATTCTTGTACATAGGGGCAGTATTATAGTAGTTATATTCTTGTACATAGGAGGCAGTATTATAGTAGTTATATTCTTGTACATAGGAGCAGTATTATAGTAGTTATATTCTTGTACATAGGAGCAGTATTATAGTAGTTATATTCTTGTACATAGGAGCAGTATTATAGTAGTTATATTCTTGTATATAGGGGCAGTATTATAGTAGTTATATTCTTGTACATAGGGGCAGTATTATAGTAGTTATATTCTTGTATATAGGGGCAGTATTATAGTAGTTATATTCTTGTACATAGGGGGCAGTATTATAGTAGTTATATCCTTGTACATAGGGGCAGTATTATAGTAGTTATATTCTTGTACATGGGGCAGTATTATAGTAGTTATATTCTTGTACATAGGGGCAGTATTATAGCAGTTATATTTTTGTACATAGGGGCAGTATTATAGTAGTTATATTCTTGTACATAGGGGCAGTATTATAGTAGTTATATTCTTGTACATAGGAGCAGTATTATAGTAGTTATATTCTTGTACATAGGGGGCAGTATTATAGTAGTTATATTCTTGTACATAGGGGGCAGTATTATAGTAGTTATATTCTTGTACATAGGGGGCAGTATTATAGCAGTTTTATTCCTGTATTTTTTGTTGAAGTACTGTTGTTAATTAATGTGAGGACAATTATTGCCTGAGTATCAAAAGTAATTGTGAAATTTGTTTTTTGTGCTCTTCTTGCATCAGACCTTTCAGAGTTATTTCCGTACCTTACAGAAAGCGAATCCTATCGGCAGCCATGGAGGATTGCATTTTCTTTCATTGCTGAGACTCTGCATTAGAGCCACGGTCACATTGTATCCCCTCTTTGGTCCTTGTGACTCGGGAACAGTGATTATATATTGGGGATTTTTCCACATGTCCTCTAAAGATAAATGAGATTGGTCACATAAAAATTGTCTGTTAAGTGTTTTATTGGCTAAAATAGAATTATATATTAAATTGTGTTTTCAGTTTTGGCACTATTAGGACCCTAGAGGTCCAGAGAATGAGGAGGCCCCTTCTATGCAGATACTTGGTAATGTCGGCACACATGTGGCTGTGTAGTGTATTGCCCTTTAGCACCGCTTATTAAATACTATTGTAACGGTAGCATGCATAGCTGAAAGAATATAGATGTGTCTTTGTCGGGCTTTGCAGTGAATAGCGATCAATATTGGTCATACATTTATGGTTTTGGCCGGAGCCATTCTTGGCACATTGTATAGTTTTGGCCGCAGCCATTCATGGCACATTTATGGTTTTGGCCGGAGCTATTCATGACACATTTATGGTTTTAGCCGGAGCCATTCATGGCACATTTATGGTTTTAGCCGGAGCCATTCATGGCACATTTATGGTTTTGGCCGGAACCAATCATGGCACATTTATGGTGTTGGCTGGAGATATTCATGGCACATTTATGGTTTTGGCCGCAGGTATTCATGACACATGTATGGTTTTAGCCGGAGCCATTCATGGCACATTTATGGTTTTGGCCGGAACCATTCATGGCACATTTATGGTTTTGGCCGGAACCATTCATGGCACATTTATGGTTTTGGCCGGAACCAATCATGGTACATTTATGGTGTTGGCTGGAGATATTCATGGCACATTTATGGTTTTGGCCGGAGACATTCATGGCAGATTTATGGTTTTGGCCGGAGCCATTCATGGCACATTTATGGTTTTGGCCGGAGCCATTCATGGCACATTTATGGTTTTGGCTGGAGCCATTCATGGCACATTTATGGTTTTGGCTGGAGCCGTTCATGGCACATTTATGGTTTTGCCCAGAGCCATTCATGGTACATTTATGGTTTTGGCTGGAGCCATTCATGACACATTTATGGTTTTGGCTGGAGCCATTCATGACACATTTATGGTTTTGGCCGGAGCCATTCATGGCACATTTATGGTTTTGGCCGGAGCCATTCATGGCACATTTATGGTTTTGGCTGGAGCCATTCATGGCACATTTATGGTTTTGGCTGGAGCCATTCATGACACATTTATGGTTTTGGCCGGAGCCATTCATGGCACATTTATGGTTTTGGCCAGAGCTATTCATGACACATTTATGATTTTGGCTGGAGCTATTCATGGCACATTGTATAGATTTGGCCGCAGCCATTCATGGCACATTTATGGTTTTGGCTGGAGCCATTCATGACACATTTATGGTTTTGGCCAGAGCCATTCATGGCACATTTATGGTTTTGGCCAGAGCTATTCATGACACATTTATGATTTTGGCTGGAGCTATTCATGGCACATTGTATAGTTTTGGCCGCAGCCATTCATGGCACATTTATGGTTTTGGCCAGAGCTATTCATGACACATTTATGATTTTGGCTGGAGCTATTCATGGCACATTGTATAGTTTTGGCCGCAGCCATTCATGGCACATTTATGGTTTTGGCCGGAGCCGTTCATGGCACATTTATGGTTTTGGCCGGAGCAATTCATGACGCATTTATGGTTTTGGCCGCAGCAATTCATGGCACATTTATGGTTTTGGTCGGAGCCGTTCATGGCACATTTATGGTTTTGGCCGGAGCCATTAATGGCACATTTATGGTATTGGCCCGAGCCGTTTATGACAAACCTGTAGAGCTACATCCTCCGGCAGCGCTGTCCCCCACCCACTGGTTGTAGTAGCTGGTGGTCTCCCAGCAATACCGGGGGAATCCGAAATCCAAGAAAGTTGGTGTGTGGTTGCAGATGTACATGCTGACAAAGTTTTTCATGAAATCTTCGCAGGACATCCTATAGGCAAGGATACAAATTAATGAAGTCCAAATAGATAAGATGTTTCATTTTAAGTCCTATTAATAAGGGGGTGGCGGGGGTTCAACTATTGGGGAGTTCCTTTTTTGGTGTTTTTTACCACCAGTCTGAATACTGGCTACTGAAGCAACCGAGGAGTCCGTTAATTCATCCGATGTTTCTCCAAAAGAGGTATCATAATTGGCCGTGGAATTGAAGGATACCTTAGGTTTCTTATACCAAGGCTTATATTTTCTCAAAATGGAGGGAGGATTACTAGCCCAATTATATATTTTATCATTCTTATAATCCTCAAGATCTCTCAAGAATTTTCTTTTCTTTATGGCTATAATGGAATTCTCCCTTCTCTTTAAGTTGTTGTACATACGGTCCTGGAATTTAGTAATGGTGTCGGAAATTTCCAGATCCTTAACAGAGTTTTTAATAGTTTCAATTTCTTTATTAATTTTAACAAGTTCTTAACAATCGTATGGATATCATTATGCACTATTGATACATTGTTGCATTATATGTTGCTGGCTATTACTACTGTGTTAGGCTTTTTGCATCACTTTAAAAATAGTTTTATGGTCAGGTTATTGGATTATCTGATTGTATTTTTCTCCTAAATGTTGAATCCTTTCCCTATAATTCTCATGTATGTTGTATATTGATCAATATGTGGATAGCTTATATGTTTGATTTGCTTTTCTAGCTCATGTTTTTAAATCTCTCACACATGTTTGTAATTACCCTGATGGGAGTGAGATGTATATAAGGTTCCATGTTTGGAAAGCAGATCAGATTCTGGACCGTGAAGAAGGCGGATTTTACCGCTGAAACGCGTAGTCCTATCTGCGCTATTTTCCTGCGATAATGCTGTTCTGAATTGCTTGGACCATTATATTTTAATGAATTTATGAATAAAAAGAAAGAAATTTTTTTTAACAGCATCCTGGATTGCTCACATTATTGCTGGATTTTGCCTTGTTGTTGTTTACATTTGTATGGATGGACTCCTACGTCCTGATCCGGGCACAACGGAGTTAACCAGGTGAGCTGAGGATCCAGGTGATTCACTGGAGTGAGCTGGTCTACATTGTTGGACTCATATATATATTATATATATATATATATATATATATATTATATTATATTATATTATATTATATACATATATATATTGTGAGGTAGCGTCGTCGGCTGCGCTGCAGAAGACACGGGATCCAGGCACCAAGGTTCACAGCACACGGTTTATTCCAAAGAAAAAGTCCACAATATTACATATGTGCCTTTCCGGCAGAGAACTCAGGGAGATGTGATCACCCCCTCACACCCGGCACACCTGCCCTTGTTCCTGAATCTATTTATCCCTCCCTTCAGCCTGTAGGGAAAACAGCATTAACCCTATAGTGGATTATCATGGAGTGAGCACAACCGGGGCGAGACATACCGGCCGTCATAGATAACCCCGGTCACAGTCTCACATACCCCCCCCCTCAGTTCAAGCGTGCGGGGTTGAACTCCTGCCATCAAACATGGGCCGCGGGACAAGGCATCGGCGTTGCCCTGCAACCTACCGGCCCGGTGTTCAACCGTAAACCGGAAGTTCTGCAGAGAAAGGAACCACCGGGTAACCCGGGCATTCCGTTCCTTGGCGGACCTCATCCAGACCAGTGGAGAGTGATCCGTCACCAAGCGAAACTGCCGTCCCAGCAGGTAATAGCGTAGGGACTCCAAGGCCCACTTGATCGCCAGACACTCCTTCTCCACTACGCTATAATTCCGCTCGGGAGGGGTGAGCTTCCTACTTAAGAAGGTGACGGGGTGTTCCACCCCCTGAACCACCTGAGACAGCACTGCCCCCAGGCCGACCTCCGAGGCGTCAGTCTGTACTATGAACTCTTTCCGGAAATCAGGGTTTACAAGAACGGGCTGTCCGCACAGGACCTCCTTCAGGGCCCGGAAGGAGTCCTCGGCCTGCGGAGTCCAGCGCACCATGACGGACTTCTTGCCTTTGAGAAGGTCCGTCAAGGGGGCTGATAGTCCCGCAAAATCTTTTACAAACCTCCTGTAGTACCCCACGATACCCAGGAAGGCCCTAACCTGCTTCGTGGTCAGGGGTCTAGGCCACTTCTGGATCGCCTCCACTTTGTTAATTTGGGGCTTAATCACTCCTTGGCCTATTACGTAGCCCAAGTAGCGGGCTTCCGTGAGTCCCAACGCACATTTCTTGGGATTGGCTGTCAATCCGGCTGTTCGAAGCGCGTCCACCACCGCTTGTACCTGTTCCAAGTGGGTCTGCCAATCGGAGCTGTAAATAATGATGTCATCAAGGTACGCTGAAGCATACGCCTGGTGGGGTTCCAGCACTAAGTCCATCAACCTCTGGAACGTGGCCGGAGCGCCATGTAACCCAAAAGGCAAGACAACATAGTGGAAGAGACCCTCCGGCGTAACAAAAGCGGTTTTCTCCTTGGCGGACTCTGTTAGTGGCACCTGCCAGTACCCCTTGGTCAGGTCGAGCGTGGTAAAGTATCGCGCCTGTCCCAGCCTATCAATCAGCTCATCCACCCGGGGCATGGGGTAGAGATCAAACTTGGATATTTCGTTCAATCTCCTAAAGTCATTGCAGAACCTTAAGGAGCCATCGGGTTTTGGTATTAGGACAATCGGACTAGCCCATTCACTCCGGGATTTTTCGATGACCCCCAGGCGTAACATTGACTTTACTTCCTCTGATATGGCTTGTCGTCGAGCCTCCGGTACCCGGTATGACTTCAGGCGTACCTTCAGGTGGGGCTCGGTGACAATATCATGTCGTATCAGACTGGTCCTACCGGGCAGCTCGGAGAAGACATCGGGGTTCTGCTGAACCAACCGTCTGGCCTCTCGCCTCTGTGTCTTGGTGAGGGCTTCTCCAATCCTTACTTCCGGTTCGTCCCCTCCGGAGATCGCTGGAGCCGGATGTGAACGACCCGAAGAGGAGGGAGGTGGGGAAAAAACAGCCATCAGGTTTTCCCGTTCCTGCCAAGGTTTTAATAGGTTGACATGGTATATTTGTTCAGGTTTCCGCCTACCGGGCTGCAATACTTTATAGTTAACCACCCCGACTCTTTCCTTTATCTCGTAGGGGCCTTGCCACTGAGCCAGGAATTTACTCTCCGCCGTGGGAATCAATACCAACACCCGATCCCCGGGATTAAAGGTCCGCACGGTGGCTTGTCTATTGTAGCGGCCGCTTTGCGCGGCCTGAGCCTCCTGTAAATGCTCCTTCACAATTGGCATGACCGCGCTTATGCGGTTCTGCATACCCAAAATGTGTTCAATCACACTTTTATGGGGGGTGGGCTCCTGCTCCCAGGTTTCTTTTGCCAGGTCCAACAATCCCCGGGGATGTCGCCCGTATAACAATTCAAAAGGCGAAAACCCCGTGGATGCCTGTGGCACCTCTCGTATGGCAAACATCAAATAGGGAAGCATCATATCCCAGTCTTTCCCGTCTTTGGAAATCACCCTTTTGAGCATGGTTTTCAGGGTTTTATTGAATCGTTCCACTAAACCATCCGTCTGAGGATGATACACAGACGTACGCAACTGCTTGATCTGGAGTAGCCGGCATAGCTCTTTGGTCACTTTAGACATGAATGGGGTCCCCTGATCCGTAAGGATCTCCTTGGGCAACCCCACCCGGCAGAACACAGCAAACAACTCCCGAGCTATAAGCTTGGCTGCAGTATGTCTGAGAGGTATCGCCTCTGGATACCGGGTGGCATAGTCAACGATCACTAGGATATGCTGGTGCCCTCGAGCAGACTTTACGAGGGGCCCCACCAGATCCATCCCTATCCGTTCAAAAGGGACTTCTATAATGGGTAACGGTACCAACGGACTGCGAAAGTGGGTCAGGGGTGCGGTAAGCTGACACTCTGGGCAGGTTTCGCAGAACCGTTTTACCTCCCCAAAGACCCCGGGCCAATAGAACCTTTGCAATATTCGCTCCTGCGTTTTCTTGACCCCTAGGTGACCACTCATCAGGTGTTTATGAGCCAAGTCGAGGACCCGCCGGCGATACGGCTGGGGCACCACCAACTGCTCTACCCCTACGCCCCGTATTTCATCTACCCGGTAGAGTAAATCCTGCTTAAGAGCGAAATGGGGGTATCTTACCTGGGCACCAGGCAGCTGTGCCACCCCGTCAACTACTGTCACCCGACTCCGGGCATGTATTAATGTAGGGTCCTGGAGTTGGGCTGTCCCAAACGTATCCGGGGACGCCTCCAACTCCGGGATGGGCTCGACCGTCTCAGCCTCTCCTGCCAATACCTCTAGGGGCGACCTATCAGGTTCACATCCTGTCCCTATCATGGGGACCCCTACGGCAGGCGTCCCGGATTCAGGATTGTAGGGCTCAGGTCCCGGACTGACCAATATCTGAGGGGACTTAGGAGGTCCCTTCCATAAAGTCCAAAAATAGGGCAGATCCCTTCCTAGGATCACGTCATAAGGAAGAGTGTTCAGAAGTCCCACTTCATGTTGCACCTGACCGCAAGGTGCTGTGATGGTGACTATCCCCGTGGGATAGTCTCGGCGGTCCCCATGTATGCAAACCACCCCCACGGTACGTCCGGTGGCCTTTACTTTAGCCCTTAGGGTTGATCGCACAAGGGTCACTAAGCTTCCGGAATCCAACAAGCCTGTAACCGGACATCCATTCACCTGAATTTGGCACAAGTAGGGCTCAGTCTCTGGGTAGACCAGGTCAGCGGTACACACCACCTGAGCATACATTGAACCCCGCCGGGTAACCCCACAATCCATGGGCTCCGTGGTGAGTGGACACTGGGCTTCCATATGTCCCACCCGCTGGCACCGCCAACATCTAATAGGGAAGGACACCCCCTTGACGAGTTGTCGTTTAGGGTACATAGTTTTCCGGACCTCAGGGACGGAGGGTGCAGCTTCAGACGGGACGGTAGCGGACTCCCGCACCGGTGTCAGCGGTGGGTCCTTGGCCCTAGGGTTGGAGGGGCCGAACCGCCGGGCGGTACGCAAAGTCTCAGTGTCCCGTATCAAGTCCTGCGTAGCCACATGCCGCTCTACCAGGGACACTAATTGGTCCAGGGTACTCGGGTCACCCTGTCCGACCCACCGTTGAACGGTGACGGGTAAAGTGCGCACAAAACGATCCACTACTACCCTTTCCACCATTTGCGCCGGGCTCAGAGTGTCAGGCTGCAACCACTTTTTTACAAGATGTAACAAGTCATAGGCCTGGGAGCGTACGGGTTTGGCTTCCTCAAAGAACCACTGATTTACCCGCTGAGCCCGTACATAGGTATTCACCCCCAACCGAGCCAGTATTTCGGCTTTCAGGGTCACATAGTCAATGGCGTCCTCGGTACAGAGGTCCAGGTATGCTTTTTGGGGTTCCCCCGTCAGATAAGGTGACAATACCTCAGCCCACTGCGGGGTCGGCAGCTTTTCCCGCTCGGCCACCCGTTCAAACACCGCCAGGAACGCTTCCACATCATCACCCGGGGTCATCTTTTGCAACGCTTGTCTCACCGCTTTCCGGACGCTGCCGTCATCACCCGATCCCGGGGTTGTTGCTGCCGGTCCGGCACGGATCGACTTGGCCAGGAGAACCATCTGTTCTTGGTGCCTTTTTTCCTGCAATTGCAAGGCTTGCTGCTGACGTGCATTGGCCTGCTCCATCTGTTCTTGGTGCACTTGCAAGGATTGCTGCTGACGTGCATTGGCCTGATCCATCTGTTCTTGGAATTTTTTTTCCTGCATTTGCAAGGATTGGAGCAGGTGTGCATTGGTCTGTTGCTGCTGTGCATTAGCCTGAGCCAAATGCTCTAGTATGTCCTCCATGGCGTCGCCGGGTTTGGGCTGTAGTATAGCCGCTCGAATCCAGGACATGTGCTACTGGGTCACCAGGAATGGATGCTACACCTCACCGGCTGTCATGCCCGCATTCTCCACCATATGTGAGGTAGCGTCGTCGGCTGCGCTGCAGAAGACACGGGATCCAGGCACCAAGGTTCACAGCACACGGTTTATTCCAAAGAAAAAGTCCACAATATTACATATGTGCCTTTCCGGCAGAGAACTCAGGGAGATGTGATCACCCCCTCACACCCGGCACACCTGCCCTTGTTCCTGAATCTATTTATCCCTCCCTTCAGCCTGTAGGGAAAACAGCATTAACCCTATAGTGGATTATCATGGAGTGAGCACAACCGGGGCGAGACATACCGGCCGTCATAGATAACCCCGGTCACAGTCTCACAATATATATATATATATATATATATATATAATGTAATATTAATATTAATATAATTTTATATTTCTGTCCACAATGGCCCCATTATTAGGGACAACAAAAATGTTAGGAAAAACTTTTTTAGGCCCTCTTTCTTATCTTCAAACTAAATTAAAAACTTTTTTTAATCCCTCTATAATCAACCAATTGCAAATGGAAGTAATCAGAGGAAAATTAACCCTGTGTTTTAAGTACAATTTTTAATTTTGGTTCAGAAAATTCCCTCTGACAAACAGTATGGGCAAGTTTAAACATTTTTGACTTGAACTGTAAGATGTGGGATGTAACAGAGGCGCAACCAAATATTACATTTGTGAGAGTGTTTGGAAATGGGGGGTGGCGAGAATTACTTGTTTGTTTGTTTTTTAAAACCTCTTTTGCTTATAAATTAATTGTTTTTGAGAAAATAAAACAAAAAGAAAAGCACAAATACTTTTTTTTTCTTGGTATTAGCTATGAAATGAATGGCTCAGTCCGCATGGCAGGCTAATTCTGCTTCTATTTATGTGTCAGAGGTTTAATTAATATAAATCAACATACCAAAATTCTCCATCATTCTTGTCTGAGTTCAGTTTTCTCCTAATCTCAGGACTGACATTCTCCCATTGAGGGGCTCTGGAGAAAATAAAAACATTTTAAGAACAGAAGAAAACAAGGAAATATTACTCTGAAATTCTTCAAAACATTTCATGTGTCACCAGCTGTGACCACTAGGTGGCGCATGAGTGTTTCATTCATTGGTTCCATCACCGATGTTCTGCACTATAGCACACCAAGAGGTCAGCTGTGGTAATGCAGGAGCAAAAAAATTAAAAAAAAAAAAAAAAATAGAAATAATAACTTTATCTGAAAATGAATGAAGTATAGTTTGCTGGACAACAACAATCCAAAGGACTCATCAGATGTCCATGATTCATGTATGTGCTCTGTCCATACCCATTTAATTCTATAGGGCTAAATTCACACATCTGGCTTTTTCAGACTAAGTGTTGCAAAAAAATCAAAACAAAACTGCAACATGTCCATTTTTAATGTTGGACATAGTTCAAAATCAAGTCATTAAAGTCTACGCGTTCTTGAAAGGCGTGGACAGCACACGGATGGCATCCTAGTCAGGGGTGTAATCATCACGGTCACAGAGGAGTTGGGGGTCGAGGCAGCCCACTGACCCCAGGGCCTTTTTCAGTTGGATGTGTGTCAGAGGACGCACTCCAGCTGGTATGCATTGCTGCACAGAAACTCATGGGGTCCCTGCACCGCAATACATGCCACCAGCCAATCAGTGGCTGGTAGCTGACGTCAGTGTGCCAGTCATTAGCGTCACATAGCAGTAATACTATGCTTCATCGCAGCAGTGACGTCAATATCAACTGCCGGCACTTTCACCTGCTACAGAGGAGTACGCCGTGCGATGTGGAAGTGGAGTAAGGGAAGCAGAAATGTTTTTTTGTTTATTTTGTGTTCGAGGCAGAACAGGGACTATATACATATTATATATATATATATATATATACAGTACCGACCAAAAGTTTGGACACACCTTCTAATCTCTAGAACAACTGTTAAGAGGAGACATTGTGCAGCAGCCTTCATGGTAAAATAGCTGCTAGGAAACCACTGCTAAGGACAGGCAACAAGCAGAAGAGACTTGTTTGGGCTAAAGAACACAAGGAATGGGCATTAGACCAGTGGAATCTGTGCTTTGCTCTGATGAGTCCAAATTTGAGATCTTTGGATCCAACCACCGTGTCTTTGTAGAAAAGGTGAACGGATGGACTCTACATGGCTGGTTCCCACCGTGAAGCATGGAGGAGGAGGTGACACTATTGGGGATTTATTCAAAATTGAAGGCATACAGAACCAGCATGGCTACTACAGCATCTGGCAGCAGCGTGCTATTCCATCCGGTTTGCGTTTAGTTGGACCATCATTTATTTTTCAACAGGACAATGACCCCAAACACACCTCCAGGCTGTGTAAGGGCTATTTGACTAAGAAGGAGAGTGATGGGGTGCTACGCCAGATGACCTGGCCTCCACAGTCACCAGACCTGAACCCAATCGAGATGGTTTGGGGTGAGCTGGACCGCAGAGTGAAGGCAAAAGGGCCAACAAGTGCTAAGCATCTCTGGGAACTCCTTCAAGACTGTTGGAAAACCATTTCCGGTGACTACCTCTTGAAGCTCATCAAGAGAATGCAAAGAGTGTGCAAAGCAGTAATCAAAGCAAAAGGTGGCTACTTTGAAGAACCTAGAATATAAGACATATTTTCAGTTGTTTCACACTTTTTTGTTAAGTATTTCATTCCACATGTGTTAATTCATAGTTTTGATGCCTTCAATGGGAATCTACAATTTTCAGAGTCATGAAAATAAAGCAAACTCTTTGAATGAGGAGGTGTGTCCAAACGTTTGGTCTGTACTACATATATATATATATATATACATATATATTTCTATACAGATATATATATATATATACAGATATATATATATATATATATATATATATATATATATATATATATATACACACACCAGGATGGTCCCAGGATAAAGCCATACATACCAGGATGGGACACTAATGCCAGGATGGGAGATATATACCAAGATGAGGTTAAATATACTAGGTTGGGGGAAGATATTTACCATGAAGGGGATCATGATGGAGACATATTTAATAGGAAGGGGCCCAGGTTTAGGGACATATTGTCATAGAGAGATTTTCATTAACTTCCCCGTCTGTCATGGTGATGTCAGGTCCTGTTCAGATTGCTGATTCTGACACTCCACCTGAAAGATCCTCTGGTGTCTCAGAGCAACACAGGCAGACTTGGTTGTCGAACTGCTATGTTCTGATTCATAGGTAGGTTAGAAAGAGTTAATCTCTGATAGTTTGCTTGTTTGCTTTCTTTGATCACCTGTTGTGAGGGAGGGAGCATATCACATCTGCTCTCTGCCTATATATACTGGTTGGGTCCTTCCTCCTATGCCAGCTATAGCTCGTCTTAGTTGGTCTGGTGTGGTGTCCCAGACTTTTTGGTGTTTGTAGTTCTTGTTGCTTTGTGCAGTTGTGGAGTTTAATCCAGTTGTCTTTTGTAACTTCCTTCCTGCTCTTGTTTTCCTCCTGGATCTCTTACTGCTTTATCCTGTGTGTGTGCGGTATGTCAAAGTTTTGGTTTTCCCTTGTCTGTTCTCATCTGTGATTAACATCACACTCCTGCCCTGTCATTCCCTGGCGGGGGGGAGATGTGGCATCAGATTAGGTTTGGTCAGGAGCAGGGCCACGAATGGAACTCCGGCATCTCCACCATTAGGAGTATCCCTAAGATTAGGGATAGCATAGGGGCCCCTATCTCTTGCTATCCAACAAGTCACATTGTGGCACATATATTCCAGGATGGAGACATATACCTGGATGGGGACAAATATACCAGGATGGGGACAAATTTACCATGAAGGGGCTCAGGATGGGGAATATATATACCAGTATGGGAGACATATATCAGGATGGGGGACATATACAAGGAAGATATTTACTAGGCAGAAGCGCAGAATAGGGGACATTGTTACAGGATGGTGGACATTACTACATAATGAAGGGGGAGGGGGCAAGGACAACACCTATGTCATTATAGCTTTTAGAGCACTAGAAGGGCCCGTACATCTGACCAACATGGAGTAGCCCAGACTCAAACTTAGCGAATGAGAACACTTTGGTTTCCATTCAGAAGCAGTAGATACAGTTGTATCCAGTGTAAAGTCATGGCCAAAAGTTTTTGAGGCCAACACAAATTTGGGGTTTTGATCGTTTAAGTTTAAGTGTTTTTATATGTTTTTAGTCAGATGGTTCTATGGTTACAAGATGTGAAAAACAAAAGTTGTGTCAAGTTTGAAAACACATCATAACCTCGCGAGCCACACATCATAACCTCGCGAGCCACACATCATAACCTCGCGAGCCACACATCATAACCTCGCGAGCCACACATCATAACCTCGCGAGTCACACATCATGAGCTCGAGAGCCACACATCATAACCTCGCGAGCCACACATCATAACCTCGCGAGCCACACATCATAAGCTCGAGAGGCACACATTATAAGCTCGAGAGGCACACATCATAACCTCGCGAGCCACACATCATAACCTCGCGAGCCACACATCATAACCTCGCGAGCCACACATCATAAGCTCGAGAGCCACACATCATAAGCTCGAGAGGCACACATCATAACCTCGCGAGCCACACATCATAACCTCGCGAGTCACACATCATAACCTCGCGAGCCACACATCATAACCTCGCGAGCCACACATCATAACCTCGCGAGCCACACATCATAAGCTCGAGAGGCACACATTATAAGCTCGAGAGGCACACATCATAACCTCGCGAGCCACACATCATAACCTCGCGAGCCACACATCATAACCTCGCGAGCCACACATCATAAGCTCGAGAGCCACACATCATAAGCTCGAGAGGCACACATCATAACCTCGCGAGCCACACATCATAACCTCGCGAGCCACACATCATAACCTCGCGAGCCACACATCATAAGCTCATGAGCCACACATCATAACCTCGCGAGCCACACATCATAAGCTCATGAGCCACACATCATAACCTCGCGAGCCACACATCATAACCTCGTGAGCCACACATCATAACCTCGTGAGCCACACATCATGAGCTCGAGAGCCACACATCATAACCTCGTGAGCCACACATCATGAGCTCGAGAGCCACACATCATAACCTCGCGAGCCACACATCATAACCTCGTGAGCCACACATCATGAGCTCGAGAGCCACACATCATAACCTCGCGAGCCACACATCATAACCTCGCGAGCCACACATCATAAGCTCATGAGCCACACATCATAACCTCGCGAGCCACACATCATAAGCTCAAGAGCCACACATCATAACCTCGCGAGCCACACATCATAAGCTCATGAGCCACACATCATAACCTCGCGAGCCACACATCATAAGCTCAAGAGCCACACATCATAACCTCGCGAGCCACACATAAGCTCGAGAGCCACACATCATAACCTCGCGAGCCACAGGAGCTTGAGAGCCACACATCATGAGCTTGTGAGCCACACATCATGAGCTCACGAGCCACACATCATGAGCTCAAGAGCCACACATCATGAGCTCAAGAGCCACGCATCATGAGCTCAAGAGTCACACATCATGAGCTCAAGAGCCACGCATCATGAGCTCAAGATCCACACATCATGATCTCAAGAGCCACACATCATGAGCTCAAGAGCCACGCATCATGAGCTCAAGAGCCACACATCATGAGCTCAAGAGCCACGCATCATGAGCTCAAGATCCACACATCATGAGCTCAAGAGCCACACATCATGAGCTCAAGAGCCACACATCATGAGCTCAAGAGCCACATATAATGAGCTTGAGAGCCACACATCATAAGCTCGCAAGTCACAGGAGCTTGAGAGCCACACATCATGAGCTTGTGAGCCACACATCATGAGCTCACGAGCCACACATCATGAGCTCAAGAGCCACACATCATGAGCTCAAGAGCCACGCATCATGAGCTCAAGAGCCACACATCATGAGCTCAAGATCCACACATCATGAGCTCAAGAGCCACACATCATGAGCTCAAGAGCCACGCATCATGAGCTCAAGAGCCACACATCATGAGCTCAAGAGCCACGCATCATGAGCTCAAGAGCCACACATCATGAGCTCAAGAGCCACACATCATGAGCTCAAGAGCCACACATCATGAGTTTTAGAGCCCCACATCATGAGCTCGGGAGCCACATATCATGAGCTCGAGAGCCACACATCATGAGCTCGAGAGCCACACATCATGAGCTCGAGAGCCACACATCATGAGCTCGAGAGCCACACATCATGAGCTCGAGAGCCACACATCATGAGCTCGAGAGCCACACATCATGAGCTCGAGAGCCACACATCATGAGCTCGGGAGCCACATATCATGAGCTCGAGAGCCACACATCATGAGCTCGAGAGCCACACATTATGAGCTCGCGAGCCACAAATTATGAGCTTGAGAGCCACACATCATGAGCTCGCGAGCCACAAATTATGAGCTTGAGAGCCACACATCATGAGCTCGAGAGCCACAAATTATGAGCTTGAGAGCCACATGTCATGAGCCTAAGAGTCACACATTATGAGTTCGCAAGCCACACATCATGATCTCAACAGTTACACATCATTAGGTTGCGAGCCATACATCATAAGCTTATGAGCCACACATGATGGGTTCAAAAGCCACAAAAAGCGTTTGAGCCACACGTCAGAGACCACGTCTGCAGACAATGCTCTGTAAGCTACACATTCTGGCCTCCAAACTGAAACATTGTCTCAATTTAGCAGAGGGATCCATGCAGCAGGACTCATAGTCATGGTTAACTCCAATAGAAGCTGACCCAGCACATTCGGCTTTAGCCGCCCTTTATCTTAGAATGAGCAGGGATTGATATTTACTTATCACTCCAGCGTCCGTTCCATTCGTTGCGTCCCCATGGATTCCAGATCCGAATAATATCTTCTAATCTGTTTTTATAAACAATCTAAGGAAAATGACACATTTTGTATCAGTCTCAGTCATAAATCCTCTTCATATGAGGCTTAGTCACCTACAGGGCCCCTGAGTGTTTTGGGGACAACTACTGTTGTGATAGCAATCTGCTATAGGCAATAATACAGGTAAGCTCGCAGAGGTCTGCTTGCACTGTATATATACACTGTTTGTGATCTCCACTAGGTGGCAGTAGCCCCATATTATTTACCCCATCACTTTATACACATACCGTTCTCCCAAACATAATGGCTTCCAGCATATTTTTACATTACAAACAAGAAAAGTGATTGTTATGTTTAATGTTTGATACCAGAAAAACAATAAATAATCATCTAATAGAGCATAAAACTCAAAACTATAAGACCAGTGATACGCCATACCTGTACCAGCAGCTATTGGATAGAAAAGGAGATGTACATTGCATATCTTATAAATAAGTACCCCTATATATCAGAAATATACAGTGTAAAGACTGAAACATCACACGACAGAACCGCAAATGGTCTGCTCTCTAACGACTGGTTATAGTCTTGTTTATAGGGGGCAGTATTATAGTAGTTATATTCTTGTTTATAGGGGGCAGTATTATAGTAGTTATATTCTTGTTTATAGGGGGCAGTATTATAGTAGTTATATTCTTGTACATAGAGGCAGTATTATAGTAGTTATATTCTTGTACATAGGGGCAGTATTATAGTAGTTATATTCTTGTACATAGGGGCAGTATTATAGTAGTTATATTCTTGTACATAGGGGGCAGTATTATAGTAGTTATATTCTTGTTTATAGGGGGCAGTATTATAGTAGTTATATTCTTGTACATAGAGGCAGTATTATAGTAGTTATATTCTTGTATATAGGGAGCAGTATTATAGTAGTTATATTCTTGTATATAGGGGGCAGTATTATAGTAGTTATATTCTTGTACATAGAGGCAGTATTATAGTAGTTATATTCTTGTATATAGGGAGCAGTATTATAGTAGTTATATTCTTGTATATAGGGGGCAGTATTATAGTAGTTATATTCTTGTACATAGGGAGCAGTATTATAGTAGTTATATTCTTGTACATAGGGAGCAGTATTATAGCAGTTATATTCTTGTACATAGGGGGCAGTATTATAGTAGTTATATTCTTGTATATAGGGGCAGTATTATAGTAGTTATATTCTTGTACATAGGGGCAGTATTATAGTAGTTATATTCTTGTACATAGGGGCAGTATTATAGTAGTTATATTCTTGTACATAGGGGCAGTATTATAGTAGTTATATTCTTGTACATAGGGGGCAGTATTATAGTAGTTATATTCTTGTATATAGGGGCAGTATTATAGTAGCTATATTCTTGTACATAGGGGCAGTATTATAGTAGTTATATTCTTGTACATAGGGGGCAGTATTATAGTAGTTATATTCTTGTATATAGGGGGCAGTATTATAGTAGCTATATTCTTGTACATAGGGGCAGTATTATAGTAGTTATATTCTTGTACATAGGGAGCAGTATTATAGCAGTTATATTCTTGTACATAGGGGGCAGTATTATAGTAGTTATATTCTTGTACATAGGGGGCAGTATTATAGTAGTTATATTCTTCTATATAGGGGCAGTATTATAGTAGCTATATTCTTGTACATAGGGGGCAGTATTATAGCAGTTATATTCTTGTACATAGGGGGCAGTATTATAGTAGTTATATTCTTGTATATAGGGGCAGTATTATAGTAGCTATATTCTTGTACATAGGGGCAGTATTATAGTAGTTATATTCTTGTACATAGGGTCAGTATTATAGTAGTTATATTCTTGTACATAGGAGCAGTATTATAGTAGTTATATTCTTGTACATAGGGGCAGTATTATAGTAGTTATATTCTTGTACATAGGGGCAGTATTATAGTAGTTATATTCTTGTACATAGGAGCAGTATTATAGTAGTTATATTCTTGTATATAGGGGCAGTATTATAGTAGTTATATTCTTGTACATAGGGGCAGTATTATAGTAGTTATATTCTTGTACATAGGGGCAGTATTATAGTAGTTATATTCTTGTACATAGGGGCAGTATTATAGTAGTTATATTCTTGTACATAGGAGCAGTATTATAGTAGTTATATTCTTGTACATAGGGGCAGTATTATAGTAGTTATATTCCTGTACATAGGAGCAGTATTATAGTAGTTATATTCTTGTACATAGGGGGCAGTATTATAGTAGTTATATTCTTGTACATAGGAGCAGTATTATAGAAGTTATATTCTTCTACATAGGGGGCAGTATTATAGTAGTTATATTCCTGTACATAGGGGGGTGTATTATAGTAGATGCATTCTTTTCTAATTCTGAAGTTACGTACAATGTAGCATAATGTGTAAACTGTCCGACAGTACTTAAATATTATCACAATGATAACCAAAGAAGATCTCTATGTAATGCCTAACTATCAATACTATGCAGTGCCAACGTCATACACTGTAAAAATGGTTTGCTGTTTAGTGCCTAAAAAGCAGTACACACAGCTATATCGCACTAATAAAAACACAATAACAACAAATTAAAAGCTTCCTAAAATTGCTTAAATATATTGACCCCCTATTGTTTTTTTTATTACTACCAAGTTGCAGGCACCGCGATGGGGGCACATTCTACCCCAACATATGTATGCCTTCACTTGAGATAATGGGAAATGCCCTCTGTCTATTCTTGGAATCAATATCAGAAGTCTGCATACCATGTTTGTATATATATATCCAATTATATAAAGCGACAATCACATCAATTCGTGAAATTTATTAGTTCTAATGATTCAAATTTTTCTATGACTGCCTCAGTAGGTGAAAAGCATTTCAGTTTCTCTGATTTACAGATACAGTGTTTAAACAAGGGCGGTATATTATTTTAGGAAATACACTATTGGGGATACTTCACTTCTAGCCCAAAGTTTTTACTTTTAAAGCACAAATAAAAGGTCTCCCAATGAGTCAGCTCTTGTAACAGGATTATCTGACTTTAAAGGGAAGCTAGGATGTATCTGCCTGCTTTCAACAATAGGCGGTCTCAAAATGGATGAAATAGCAGGGGAGGGATTGGAGGTATAACAAAGGTTTTTCAACAGATCACATGACATTATTAATAGTGATGAGCGAGTGCCAAAAAGCTCGGGTTCTTGAGGCTCGGGCCGAGCATCCCAAGATACTCGTGTACTCGGCCCGAGCACCGAGCCCAATGTTATCCTATGGGAGACCCGAGTATTTTTATGAAATGACCCCCCCGGCAGCATGTAGAAACCCTAAAAATGTCACAAAAGTCTCAGAAGAGTGCTCAAATGACATGGCAACAGCATGGGGAAGACCCCTTGAAGCATTTATCACTCAAACGTCCGATGTCCAAAACACACGTTTTGTGCTTTTTACTAGCGATGTCGGTCATTTTTTTTTTCATTCTATCTCCCTCTGTCCGTCGGTCGGTCTCTCTGTCTGTCTGTCGGTCTCTCGCTGTCTTGTCTGTCCCCCTCTCACAGTCTGTCGGTCAGTCTCCCCCCTCTCTCATACTTACCGTTCCCCGATCACTGCCGCGGCGCTGCACGGCTGTTCACTAAACTCCGGCGGCTTTTCCTCTTTTGAAAAAGCCGGCCGCTCATTAAACAATCTCGTATTCCCTGCTTTTCTGCTTTTCGGCGCCTATGATTGGTTGCAGTGAGACACGCCCCCACGCTGAGTGACAGGTGTGTCACTGCACCCAATCACAGCAGCCGGTGGGTGTGTCTATACTGTGCAGTGAAATAAATAATTAAATAATTAAAAAAAACGGCGTGCGGTCCCCCCCAATTTTAATACCAGCCAGATAAAGCCATACAGCTGAAGGCTGGTATTCTCAGGATGGGGAGCTCCACGTTATGGGGAGCCCCCCAGCCTAACAATATCAGTCAGCAGCCGCCCAGAATGGCCACATACATTAGATGCGACAGTTCTGGGACTGTACCCGGCTCTTCTCGATTTGCCCTGGTGCGTTGGCAAATCGGGGTAATAAGGAGTTAATGGCAGCCCATAGCTGCCACTAAATCCTAGATTAATCATGTCAGGCGTCTCCCCGAGAAACCTTCCATGATTAATCTGTAAATTACAGTAAATAAACACACACACCCGAAAAAATCCTTTATTAGAAATAAAAAACACAAACATATACCCTGGTTCACCACTTTAATAAGCCCCAAAAAGCCCCCCATGTCCGGCGTAATCCACGGACCTCCAGCGTCGCTTCCAGCTCTGCTACATGGAGGTGACAGGAGCTGCAGAATACACCGCTGCTCCTGTCAGCTTCACACAGCAACTGAGGTGAGTAGCGCGATCAGCTGAGCTGTCACTGAGGTTATCCGCGGCCACCGCTGGATCCAGCGATGGCCGTGAGTTACCTGACTGACAGCAGCTGATCGCGCTACTCACCTCAGTTGCTGTGTGAAGCTGACAGGAGCGGCGGTGTATTCTGCAGCTCCTGTCACCTCCATGTAGCAGAGCTGGAAGCGACGCTGGAGGTCCATGGATTACGCCGGACATGGGGGCTTTTTGGGGCTTATTAAAGTGGTGAACCAGGGTATATGTTTGTGTTTTTTATTTCTAATAAAGGATTTTTTCGGGTGTGTGTGTTTATTTACTGTAATTTACAGATTAATCATGGAAGGTTTCTCGGGGAGACGCCTGACATGATTAATCTAGGATTTAGTGGCAGCTATGGGCTGCCATTAACTCCTTATTACCCCGATTTGCCAACGCACCAGGGCAAATCGGGAAGAGCCGGGTACAGTCCCAGAACTGTCGCATATAATGTATGCGGCAATTCTGGGCGGCCGCTGACTGATATTGTTAGGCTGGGGGGCTCCCCATAACTTGGGGCTCCCCATCCTGAGAATACCAGCCTTCAGCCGTATGGCTTTATCTGGCTGGTATTAAAATTGGGGGGACCGCACGCCGTTTTTTTTAATTATTTAATTATTTATTTCACTGCACAGTATAGACACGCCCACTGGCTACTGTGATTGGGTGCAGTGAGACACCTGTCACTCAGCGTGGGGGCTTGTCTCACTGCAACCAATCACAGGCGCCTGTGGGCGGGGAAAGCAGGGAATACGAGATGGCTGTGTGCAGAGCACAGCGCGCCCGCTGGTATAAAGGCTCGGTCACGCTGGGCGGGTCGGCAAATCACTGCAATTCCACAACTAACAGGGCTGTGGCATTGCAGTGGTCTGCCAGCCAATCCCTGCATGAGGGCTGGCTCTCAAAAGAGCGCCAACATGCAGGGATGAAGACCACGAGTACAGCACGAGTATCGCGAGATTACTCGGTACCCGCCGAGTAGCCCGAGTACAGCGATACTCGTGCGAGTACCGAGTAGTGACAAGCATGCTCGCTCATCACTAATTATTAACTAAATCCCACATGATCCAGACCTGAGGCTTCATAAGGTTTTCTTTTTACATTTTGGGTAAATTGGGAAATAATTGGGTACATTAGACATTAAATGACAATATCTCGCAATAGTTGGGGATACCCCAAGTATGACTTCTAGTGGGAAAAAATTATTTTTTATCCTTAAATCTTGGATTTACAATTTGAAGACATCGGACCCTTTGGGATTAACCCCTTAACAATTTATGATGTACATTTTTGTCACAGGTCGTTATGTGGAGTATGGAGCCAGCTCAATAGATGATCCTGCTTCATACCCGGCAGATACATAGCCAATATCTGCTGTAACAGCAGGAGCTAGATGTTAACTATTTTGGTGCCACTGTTAATATATTATAGCATTGTAGTATATAGTGCAAGCGGACAAAAAAGCGGCTTCAAGATCCCTATGATAAGTAAGAAAATAAGTGGAAAAAAAAGGTTCTGAAAAATATTACAAAAAGCCCTCATAAAAGTGGTAATCACCCTCTTTTTCCAAATCAGAAGAATTGAAAAAAAACCAACCCTCAAAATGATAACTTGTAAAAAATAACATATTTTTTCATGTCGTTGCGCCCATAAAGTAAGAAAAAGACTGATGGCACATGCTGCCTTTATAATGTGAACAGGTGCAAACTGAATATGAATCATAGTAATAAATAGGAGACAGTTGCACTCTGGAGTGCTAAGATATGTGGAACAATGAATATGGTAATAAATACATGCATTACTGCCATGAAAAATGTTGAAAAATTGAGATACTTAGCATACAAAAGTGGCCAGTTTTATGTGAGCCCAACAGCCAGTGGCAAGGTGACATCTTTTTGTTGGGTCCTTGCCTACTCCAATGCCTCTCTTTGGGTTAATATACCTGTTCACATAAATTATAAGTTTTTTAACCCAAAGAGCGGCATTAGAGTAGGCAGGGACCCAAAAAAAAAAGGTCGCCTTGCCGTTGGCTGTTGGGCTCACATAAAACTGTCCATTTTTGTGTGCTAAGTATCTCAATTTTTACATGTTTTTCGTAGCAGTAATGCATGTGTATATCCCCATATTTATTGTTCCTATGTTGATGGAAAAATAATAACAATTTTATGACTCTTGCAAGCAAAGGAAGAAAAAATAAAATTGGAGCCATCCCATTCACCCAGTATCAGATGCCCCTGATTTCACTAGACATTAATGTAATGGCATTGGTCAGTGGCTGTTTTTTACCTGTTTGCTGTCGGTCACGGTGTAGGCATGGCCCTTGATGAGGCCATTCGGCAGCTCACTATTCCCAGTTAGTAACTGAAATAGAATAATGCACAGTACGGTATATGTTGGTATATGTGATCGACTTACATCTCATATGACTATTTATACCGTTACTAATCAGGAATTGCAACATGATGCTCTCAATGTTCCAATCTCATCCATTGCCTTCTCTATCAATTGTTTTCCCATAATAAGGGGCAATTAGCAATTGCCTGATGGGGTTTTGTCTGGAACAAAGAGACTGCAAACAGTGTGGAGTCTAGAAAAAGAGTTTTGGCGCAGGGTTAAATATCCAAAATTTACCTTAGGCTGCTTTCACACATCAGTTTTTTGCCATCAGGCGCAATCCGGCAGAGACATGAAAAAACGCATCCGGCATCTGTTGCCGCCGGATGCGTTTTTTCCCCCATAGACTTCAATTAACGCCGGATTGCGCCGGATGGCCTTGCGTTCCATCCGGCTTTCACCAGATCTGGCAAAATTTGCTTGTCTGGTGGCCGGATGGAACGTTGAGGTGAACGTTTTTTGTCTCCGGCGAAAAAACGGATCGCGCCGTATGGCGTTTTTTTAAGATGGAAGCCTATGGAGGCCGGATCCGGCGTCATCCGCTATATGCCGGAATCCGGCGCCGGTTTCCGTTTTTTTAAACTGAGCATGCTCAGTATCAAAACAGATCCGTCAAAAAACGGAAGAAACGGATGGAAAAAACTGATGCGACTGATCTGACGTCTCCTGACGAAGTCTTCTGGTGAAACGCGCGTCGAGGCCCTGCCCCCACGCCTGGACTGCCCGACTTTCCCAGCTCTGACATGACGCAAGGTAATATACCTTCGTTTTTCATGCCCTTTGCCATTGAGGGACCCTTTATGAGATTCTACAGATCTCTCTACTATTAACTTCTCTCATTGTTCCCCCTTGGTGACTTATGGGCTGTTACACCTTTGAGAATTTTTTCCATTCATATTGGTGTTGGTGCCATCTTGTGGCTAGTCTAGGTTTTGCTGTGGGTTGTTTCTGTGCAGGCTTTTTCCATCCTTGCCTGCAACCACTGTGCACCCTGTATCACCTTGTATTCAATAAAAGCATTTTGTATTCTACTTTGCGATCTTTGTGGTCCTTTTTTTCTGTACCCCCTTTTTCTATATATTGCTATCTTTTATTGGGGTTACACATTTTTTAGGTTTTTGATCTGTTTTTTCACCGGATCGTGCCTGATGGCAAAAAACTGATGTGTGAAAGCAGCCTTACACAGAGCCTTACACAGAACCTTACACAGCCTTACACAGAGCCTTACACAGAGCCTTACAGAGCCTTACACAGAGCCTTACACAGAGCCTTACAGAGCCTTACACAGAGCCTTACACAGAGCCTTACAGAGCCTTACACAGAGCCTTACACAGAGCCTTACAGAGCCTTACACAGAGCCTTACAGAGCCTTACACAGAGCCTTACAGAGCCTTACACAGAGCCTTACAGAGCCTTACACAGAGCCTTACACAGCCTTACACACAGCCTTACAGAGCCTTACACAGAGCCTTACAGAGCCTTACACAGAGCCTTACACAGCCTTACACAGAGCCTTACACAGCCTTACACAGAGCCTTACACAGCCTTACACAGAGCCTTACACAGAGCCTTACAGAGCCTTACACAGAGCCTTACACAGAGCCTTACACAGAGCCTTACACAGCCTTACACAGAGCCTTACACAGCCTTACACAGAGCCTTACACAGAGCCTTACACAGAGCCTTACAGAGCCTTACACAGAGCCTTACACAGAGCCTTACACAGAGCCTTACACACAGCCTTACAGAGCCTTACACAGCCTTACACAGAGCCTTACACAGCCTTACACAGAGCCTTACAGAGCCTTACACAGAGCCTTACACAGAGCCTTACACAGAGCCTTACACACAGCCTTACAGAGCCTTACACAGAGCCTTACAGAGCCTTACACAGAGCCTTACACAGCCTTACACAGAGCCTTACACAGCCTTACACAGAGCCTTACACAGCCTTACACAGAGCCTTACACAGCCTTACACAGAGCCTTACACAGAGCCTTACAGAGCCTTACACAGAGCCTTACACAGAGCCTTACACAGAGCCTTACACAGCCTTACACAGAGCCTTACACAGCCTTACACAGAGCCTTACAGAGAGCCTTACACAGAGCCTTACAGAGCCTTACACAGAGCCTTACACAGAGCCTTACACAGAGCCTTACACACAGCCTTACAGAGCCTTACACAGAGCCTTACACAGAGCCTTACACAGAGCCTTACAGAGCCTTACACAGAGCCTTACACAGCCTTACACAGCCTTACACAGAGCCTTACACAGCTTTACACAGAGCCTTACACAGCCTTACACAGAGCCTTACACAGAGCCTTACACAGAGCCTTACACAGAGCCTTACACAGAGCCTTACACAGCCTTACACAGAGCCTTACACAGAGCCTTACACAGAGCCTTACACAGCCTTACACAGAGCCTTACAGAGCCTTACACAGAGCCTTACAGAGCCTTACACAGAGCCTTACACAGCCTTACACAGAGCCTTACACAGAGCCTTACACAGCCTTACACAGCCTTACACAGAGCCTTACAGAGCCTTACACAGAGCCTTACACAGAGCCTTACACAGAGCCTTACACAGAGCCTTACACAGAGCCTTACACAGCCTTACACAGAGCCTTACACAGAGCCTTACACAGAGCCTTACACAGCCTTACACAGCCTTACACAGAGCCTTACACAGAGCCTTACACAGAGCCTTACACAGCCTTACACAGCCTTACACAGCCTTACACAGAGCCTTACACAGAGCCTTACACAGCCTTACACAGCCTTACACAGAGCCTTACAGAGCCTTACACAGAGCCTTACACAGAGCCTTACACAGAGCCTTACACAGAGCCTTACACAGAGCCTTACAGAGCCTTACACAGCCTTACACAGCCTTACACAGAGCCTTACACAGCCTTACACAGAGCCTTACACAGCCTTACACAGAGCCTTACAGAGCCTTACACAGCCTTACACAGAGCCTTACACAGAGCCTTACACAGAGCCTTACACAGAGCCTTACAGAGCCTTACACAGAACCTTACACAGCCTTACACAGAGCCTTACACAGCCTTACACAGAGCCTTACAGAGCCTTACACAGCCTTACAGAGCCTTACACAGAGCCTTACACAGAGCCCTACACAGAGCCTTACACAGAGCCTTACACAGCCTTACACAGAGCCTTACAGAGCCCTACACAGAGCCTTACACAGAGCCTTACACAGCCTTACACAGAGCCTTACACAGAGCCTTACACAGAGCCTTACAGAGCCTTACACAGAGCCTTACACAGCCTTACACAGAGCCTTACACAGCCTTACACAGAGCCTTACACAGAGCCTTACACAGAGCCTTACACAGAGCCTTACAGAGCCTTACACAGAACCTTACACAGCCTTACACAGAACCTTACACAGCCTTACACAGAGCCTTACACAGAGCCTTACAGAGCCTTACACAGCCTTACACAGAGCCTTACACAGAGCCCTACACAGAGCCTTACACAGAGCCTTACAGAGCCTTACACAGAGCCTTACACAGAGCCTTACACAGCCTTACACAGAGCCTTACAGAGCCTTACACAGAGCCTTACAGAGCCTTACACAGCCTTACACAGAGCCTTACACAGAGCCCTACACAGAGCCTTACACAGAGCCTTACACAGCCTTACACAGAGCCTTACACAGAGCCTTACACACAGCCTTACACAGAGCCTTACACAGAGCCTTACACAGAGCCTTACAGAGCCTTACACAGCCTTACACAGCCTTACACAGAGCCTTACACAGCCTTACACAGAGCCTTACACAGCCTTACACAGAGCCTTACAGAGCCTTACACAGCCTTACACAGAGCCTTACACAGAGCCTTACACAGAGCCTTACACAGAGCCTTACAGAGCCTTACACAGAACCTTACACAGCCTTACACAGAGCCTTACACAGCCTTACACAGAGCCTTACAGAGCCTTACACAGCCTTACAGAGCCTTACACAGAGCCTTACACAGAGCCCTACACAGAGCCTTACACAGAGCCTTACACAGCCTTACACAGAGCCTTACAGAGCCCTACACAGAGCCTTACACAGAGCCTTACACAGCCTTACACAGAGCCTTACACAGAGCCTTACACAGAGCCTTACAGAGCCTTACACAGAGCCTTACACAGCCTTACACAGAGCCTTACACAGCCTTACACAGAGCCTTACACAGAGCCTTACACAGAGCCTTACACAGAGCCTTACAGAGCCTTACACAGAACCTTACACAGCCTTACACAGAACCTTACACAGCCTTACACAGAGCCTTACACAGAGCCTTACAGAGCCTTACACAGCCTTACACAGAGCCTTACACAGAGCCCTACACAGAGCCTTACACAGAGCCTTACAGAGCCTTACACAGAGCCTTACACAGAGCCTTACACAGCCTTACACAGAGCCTTACAGAGCCTTACACAGAGCCTTACAGAGCCTTACACAGCCTTACACAGAGCCTTACACAGAGCCCTACACAGAGCCTTACACAGAGCCTTACACAGCCTTACACAGCCTTACACAGAGCCTTACAGAGCCTTACACAGAGCCTTACACAGCCTTACACAGAGCCTTACAGAGCCTTACACAGCCTTACAGAGCCTTACACAGAGCCTTACACAGAGCCCTACACAGAGCCTTACACAGAGCCTTACAGAGCCTTACACAGAGCCTTACACAGCCTTACACAGAGCCTTACACAGCCTTACACAGAGCCTTACACAGAGCCTTACACAGAGCCTTACACAGAGCCTTACAGAGCCTTACACAGAACCTTACACAGCCTTACACAGAACCTTACACAGCCTTACACAGAGCCTTACACAGAGCCTTACAGAGCCTTACACAGCCTTACACAGAGCCTTACACAGAGCCCTACACAGAGCCTTACACAGAGCCTTACAGAGCCTTACACAGAGCCTTACACAGAGCCTTACACAGCCTTACACAGAGCCTTACAGAGCCTTACACAGAGCCTTACAGAGCCTTACACAGCCTTACACAGAGCCTTACACAGAGCCCTACACAGAGCCTTACACAGAGCCTTACACAGCCTTACACAGCCTTACACAGAGCCTTACAGAGCCTTACACAGCCTTACACAGAGCCTTACACAGAGCCTTACACAGCCTTACACAGAGAGAAAGGATTCAAGCTTCGTGAACTTTTCCCCAATTTTTCACATTTTCTATTCATTATGCAACTCATTTAATGTATAAAAATATGATTTTTCATGGAAAAGACAAAATTGTCCGGGTGACCCCAAACTTTTGAACGTTAGTGTATAAATTGCTCCTTTTAGTACATTACATAGATACTTCATGTGCACTTCTATCTGTGCCTTTCTACTTACACCTCCTGGCGTTGTGCACCCCATGAGTGATCCGGACCGGGCGGCGCCCAATATAACGTTTTGCAGTTCCAATGGGGATTTGGTTATGTTAAAATACATCGGCACTCCTCCGGTAAAATCCACCATTGCGTCTGAGATCACTCCCCAGTGCAAGTTTTGGTAGGAGCCTCGAAGTCTAAAAGAATAAAAAGGAGTAATTCAGAGTCTGTGGTGTGAGCGTGATTGTATCCGTGCAAATCAAGGTACATTGCAGGAAAGCAGCCGGATATCCCTGATTTGCCCCATAGAACAATAAGTATCAGCAGTCGTGTATGCAATGATTGTACGGAGCAGCATATTCTGTTTTCTATCATTATCCTTATGACAAAACTTACTGCTGTGTGTTCTGGGGGTTCAGTGTTATCAGAGGGACGATGTGTGAGTTACATTCCTGTCCGGATATATTTACAAAACTACCATTAATAAAACATTAAATCACATTAGGGGAAAGTATCACAGCTACACTAAGCAATGTACAGCCCTCCACTGCAGAAAGAAACGAGCGCCCACATTAAAGGAACATAATCTGTGAAGAGATTCCTGCTGATTCTAATGAGCTAAGTGTTATATAAGCTAGAGTAATGCCAGCTCTAACTGAACATGTCACTGCACCAGCAGAATAGTGAGTGCAGCTCTGGAGTATAATACAGGAGGTAACTCAGGATCAGTAATGTAATGTATGTACACAGTGACTGCACCAGCAGAATAGTGAGTGCAGCTCTGGAGTATAATACATGATGTAACTCAGGATCAGTAATGTAATGTATGTACACAGTGACTGCACCAGCAGAATAGTGAGTGCGGCTCTGGAGTATAATACATGATGTAACTCAGGATCAGTAATGTAATGTACACAGTGACTGCACCAGCAGAATAGTGAGTGCAGCTCTGGAGTGTAATACAGGAGGTAACTCAGGATCAGTAATGTAATGTATGTACACAGTGACTGCACCAGCAGAATAGTGAGTGCAGCTCTGAAGTATAATACAGGAGGTAACTCAGGATCAGCACAGGATCAGTAATGTAATGTATCAGATAATATCTGGGGGGTGTTCAGAATTATCCACTCCCCCTGTTAGAATTAGCATAAGTATTATACGAACTATTCACTTTTTCTCTGCAGGACCTGTGTGAGGTCATACCCATGTGACCAGAAAGGGCGGGGCCTTAGCCAACAGAAAAATGTTGCTTTGTGGTATCAGCTTTGTTGGCTGAGGCCCCGCCCCTTCTGGTCACATGGGTATGACCTCACACAGGTCCTGCAAGAGACAAAGTGAATAGTTCGTATAATACTTATGCTAATTCTAACAGGGGGAGTGGATAACTCTAAATACCCCCCCAGATATTATCTGATCCTCAGCTGCTGTCACTCAACAAGCTGCTGATTTTATAAACTTTACTTTCTTGAGTTTCAAAACCTAAACATCTGAGCTGACCACTACAGGTTTGTATAGAATCAGCCTGATAGTGCCAGTATAGCACTGTATGTATAGAATCAGCCTGATAGTGCCAGTATAGCACTGTATGTATAGAATCAGCCTGATAGTGCCAGTATAGCACTGTATGTATAGAATCAGCCTGATAGTGCCAGTATAGCACTGTATGTATAGAATCAGCCTGATAGTGCCAGTATAGCACTGTATGTATAGAATCAGCCTGATAGTGCCAGTATAGCACTGTATGTATAGAATCAGCCTGATAATGCCAGTATAGCACTGTATGTATAGAATCAGCCTGATAGTGCCAGTATAGCACTGTATGTATAGACTCAGCCTGATAGTGCCAGTATAGCACTGTATGTATAGAATCAGCCTGATAGCGCCAGTATAGCACTGTATGTATAGACTCAGCCTGATAATGCCAGTATAGCACTGTATGTATAGAATCAGCCTGATAGTGCCAGTATAGCACTGTATGTATAGAATCAGCCTGATAGCGCCAGTATAGCACTGTATGTATAGACTCAGCCTGATAGTGCCAGTATAGCACTGTATGTATAGACTCAGCCTGATAGTGCCAGTATAGCACTGTATGTATAGAATCAGCCTGATAGTGCCAGTATAGCACTGTATGTATAGAATCAGCCTGATAGTGCCAGTATAGCACTGTATGTATAGAATCAGCCTGATAGTGCCAGTATAGCACTGTATGTATAGACTCAGCCTGATAGTGCCAGTATAGCACTGTATGTATAGACTCCAAGTGGCCGTCATATACAGACCCCCGGGCCCAACCACTGCCTTTATCGACCAGTTCTCTGCCTGGCTTCTACACTTTCTCTCTGCCGACATCCCCACTATCATCATGGGTGACTTCAACATCCCTACTGACACCCGCCAGTCAGCGGCCTCCAAACTCCTCTCCCTCGCCTCATCTTTTGGTCTAACTCAGTTGTCCGCCTCTGCCACCCACAAAGATGGCCACACACTAGACCTTATCTTCACCCGTCTCTGCTCTCTATCTAACCTCACTACCTCCCCTCTCCCCTTATCTGACCACCATCTGCTGACCTTTTCAGCCCTGTCCTCCTCACCTGCCCCCCCTGTCCAGCACGTATCACACCCCCGCAGAAACCTTGCACACATCAACATACACACCCTTTCTGACTCTATCCTACCGCTGTCCTCCATATCTTCACTCCACGACACAAACAGTGCCACCATTTTCTACAACGCCACTCTCACATCAGCTATTGATTCAGTCGCTCCTCTTGTGAACGGCAGAGCAAGACGAATCAATAGACAGCCCTGGCACAACAGCCTCACTAAAAAACTACGGCAAGTGTCTAGAGCCGCAGAGCGGCGCTGGAAGAAAACGCACTCCCAGGAAGACTTCACCACATTCAAAAATGCAATTCACACATTTCGCTTGGCCCTTACCTCGGCTAAACAGAATTACTTCAAAAACCTCATATCCTCTTTAACACACAACCCCAAACAGCTATTTAATACTTTTACCTCCCTCCTTCGCCCACCGCTGCCCCCTCCAACCTCCCTCATCTCCGCAGAAGAATTTGCCACATATTTCAAAGAAAAGATCGACCAAACCAGACAAGTCTTTTCTGCTGAACCACCACAACCCCTTTATATAACAGACCACTGCCCCTCCCCCATAAACTTCCTCCCCACTATCACCGAAGGAGAGCTTGCACATCTTCTCTCAAAAGCGCACCTCACTACATGCGCACTTGACCCCATCCCATCCCACTTCCTCCCCAACCTCACCACTATCCTTATTCCCGCCTTATCCCATCTCTTCAACCTATCTCTAACAACTGGTACCTTCCCTTCTGCCTTTAAGCATGCAACAGTCACACCTATCCTAAAGAAACCTTCCCTCGACCCAACCTCTGCTGCCAGCTATCGACCCATATCGCTACTCCCACTTGCCTCAAAACTCCTGGAACAGCACGTCCATGCTGACCTTCCCTCCCACCTCTCCTCTAACGCTCTCTTTGACAACCTACAGTCCGGCTTCCGTCCACATCATTCCACTGAAACTGCCCTGACTAAAATCACAAATGACTTACTTACTGCCAAAGCTAACAACCATTTCTCTGTACTCCTACTTCTAGACCTATCCTCAGCCTTTGACACTGTTGACCACTCCCTGCTACTACAGATCCTCTCTTCCCTTGGTGTCAGAGACCTCGCTCTCTCTTGGATCTCTTCATACCTCTCCAACCGCACTTTTAGTGTCTCCCACTCCCACACAACCTCTTCATCCCGTCCTCTCTCTGTTGGCGTCCCTCAAGGCTCTGTCCTGGGACCCTTACTTTTTTCTATCTATACATTTGGCCTGGGACAACTCATAAAGTCCCATGGCTTCCAGTACCACCTATATGCCGATGACACTCAGATCTACCTCTCTGGTCCAGATGTCACATCTCTGCTGTCCAGAATCCCAGAGTGCCTATCTGCTATATCTTCCTTCTTTTCCTCTCGCTTCCTAAAGCTCAATATGGCCAAAACTGAACTGATCATCTTTCCTCCATCTCCCCTGCACTCTCCACCTGATCTATCCATTACAATTAATAACATCACGCTCTCCCCAGCACCCAAAGTTCGGTGCCTCGGAGTGACCTTTGACTCTGCCCTGTCCTTCATACCGCACATCCAATCCCTCACCACCTCCTGCCGTTTTCAACTCAAAAATATCTCCAGAATCCGCCCTTTCCTCAATCCCCAATCTACAAAAATTCTAGTGCACGCCCTCATAATCTCCCGCATCGACTACTGCAACATCCTCCTCTGTGGTCTCCCTGCTAACACACTCGCCCCTCTCCAGTCCATCCTTAACTCTGCTGCCCGACTGATCCACCTCTCTCCTCAATACCACCCCGCTTCTCCTCTCTGCAAGTCCCTCCACTGGCTCCCAATCTTCCACCGTATCCAATTCAAATTACTAACACTGACCTACAAAGCTATCCATAATCTGTCTCCTCCATATATCTCTGAACTAATCTCTCGCTACACTCCAAAACGTAACCTCCGGTCCTCCCAAGATCTCCTTCTATCCTCCTCTCTCATTCGCTCCTCATGCAACCGACTCCAAGACTTCTCCCGAGCATCCCCAGTCTCCTGGAACTCACTGCCTCAACACGTCAGACTATCTACTACACTTGCAAACTTCAAACGGACCCTGAAAACTCATCTGTTCAGAAATGCCTATAATCTACAATGACCTCACCGCCCCACCACCGTGCGGAGCTGCCGCCCCACCACCGTGCGGAGCTGCCGCCCCACCACCGTGCGGAGCTGCCGCCCCACCACCGTGCGGAGCTGCCGCCCCACCACCGTGCGGAGCTGCCGCCCCACCACCGTGCGGAGCTGCCGCCCCACCACCGTGCGGAGCTGCCGCCCCACCACCGTGCGGAGCTGCCGCCCAACCTACACCCCACCTACTGTCTCCTCCCCAAAATCCTTTAGGATGTAAGCCCGCAAGGGCAGGGCCCTCTTCCCCCTGTGCTAGTCTGTCTATTGTAACGTGTACATGTATTCTGTATGTAACCCCCTCATGTACAGCACCATGGAATCAATGGTGCTCTATAAATAAACAATAATAATAATAATAATAGACTCAGCCTGATAGTGCCAGTATAGCACTGTATGTATAGAATCAGCCTGATAGCGCCAGTATAGCACTGTATGTATAGAATCAGCCTGATAGCGCCAGTATAGCACTGTATGTATAGAATCAGCCTGATAGTGCCAGTATAGCCCTGTATGTATAGAATCAGCCTGATAGTGCCAGTATAGCACTGTATGTATAGAATCAGCCTGATAGTGCCAGTATAGCACTGTATGTATAGGATCAGTCTGATAGTGCCAGTATAGCACTGTATGTATAGAATCAGCCTGATAGTGCCAGTATAGCACTGTATGTATAGAATCAGCCTGATAGTGCCAGTATAGCACTGTATGTATAGAATCAGCCTGATAGTGCCAGTATAACACTGTATGTATAGAATCAACCTGATAGTGCCAGTATAGCACTGTATGTATAGAATCAGCCTGATAGTGCCAGTATAGCACTGTATGTATAGAATCAGCCTGATAGCGCCAGTATAGCACTGTATGTATAGAATCAGTCTGATAGTGCCAGTATAGCACTGTATGTATAGAATCAGCCTGATAGTGCCAGTATAACACTGTATGTATAGAATCAGCCTGATAATGCCAGTATAGCACTGTATGTATAGAATCAGCCTGATAGTGCCAATATAGCACTGTATGTATGGAATCAGCCTGATAGTGCCAGTATAGCACTGTATGTATAGAATCAGCCTGATAGTGCCAATATAGCACTGTATGTATAGACTCAGCCTGATAGTGCCAGTATAGCACTGTATGTATAGAATCAGCCCGATTGTGCCAGTATAGCACTGTATGTATAGAATTAGCCTGATAATGCCAGTATAGCACTGTATGTATAGAATCAGCCTGATAGTGCCAGTATAGCACTGTATGTATAGAATCAGCCTGATAGTGCCAGTATAGCACTGTATGTATAGAATCAGCCCGATTGTGCCAGTATAGCACTGTATGTATAGAATCAGCCTGATAGCGCCAGTATAGCACTGTATGTATAGAATCAGCCTGATAGCGCCAGTATAGCACTGTATGTATAGAATCAGCCCGATAGTGCCAGTATAGCACTGTATGTATAGACTCAGCCTGATAATGCCAGTATAGCACTGTATGTATAGAATCAGCCTGATAATGCCAGTATAGCACTGTATGTATAGAATCAGCCCGATTGTGCCAGTATAGCACTGTATGTATAGAATCAGCGTGATAGTGCCAGTATAGCACTGTATGTATAGAATCAGCCTGATAGTGCCAGTATAGCACTGTATGTATAGAATCAGCCTGATAGTGCCAGTATAGCACTGTATGTATAGAATCAGCCTGATAATGCCAGTATAGCACTGTATGTATAGAATCAGCCTGATAGTGCCAGTATAGCACTGTATGTATAGAATCAGCCTGATAGTGCCAGTATAGCACTGTATGTATAGACTCAGCCTGATAATGCCAGTATAGCACTGTATGTATAGAATCAGCCTGATAGTGCCAGTATAGCACTGTATGTATAGAATCAGCCTGATAGTGCCAGTATAGCACTGTATGTATAGAATCAGCCTGATAGTGCCAGTATAGCACTGTATGTATAGATTCAGCCTGATAGTGCCAGTATAGCACTGTATGTATAGACTCAGCCTGATAATGCCAGTATAGCACTGTATGTATAGACTCAGCCTGATAGTGCCAGTACAGCACTGTATGTATAGAATCAGCCTGATAGTGCCAGTATAGCACTGTATGTATAGAATCAGCCTGATAGTGCCAGTATAGCACTGTATGTGTAGAATCAGCCTGATAGTGCCAGTATAGCACTGCATGTATAGAATCAGCCTGATAGTGCCAGTATAGCACTGTATGTATAGAATCAGCCTGATAGTGCCAGTATAGCACTGTATGTATAGAATCAGCCTGATAGTGCCAGTATAGCACTGTATGTATAGATTCAGCCTGATAGTGCCAGTATAGCACTGTATGTATAGAATCAGCCTGATAGTGCCAGTATAGCCCTGTATGTATAGAATCAGCCTGATAGCGCCAGTATAGCACTGTATAGCACTGTATGTATAGACTCAGCCTGATAGCGCCAGTATAGCACTGTATGTATAGAATCAGCCTGATAGTGCCAATATAGCACTGTATGTATAGACTCAGCCTGATAGTGCCAGTATAGCACTGTATGTATAGAATCAGCCCGATTGTGCCAGTATAGCACTGTATGTATAGAATTAGCCTGATAATGCCAGTATAGCACTGTATGTATAGAATCAGCCTGATAGTGCCAGTATAGCACTGTATGTATAGAATCAGCCTGATAGTGCCAGTATAGCACTGTATGTATAGAATCAGCCCGATTGTGCCAGTATAGCACTGTATGTATAGAATCAGCCTGATAGCGCCAGTATAGCACTGTATGTATAGAATCAGCCTGATAGCGCCAGTATAGCACTGTATGTATAGAATCAGCCCGATAGTGCCAGTATAGCACTGTATGTATAGACTCAGCCTGATAATGCCAGTATAGCACTGTATGTATAGAATCAGCCTGATAATGCCAGTATAGCACTGTATGTATAGAATCAGCCCGATTGTGCCAGTATAGCACTGTATGTATAGAATCAGCCTGATAGTGCCAGTATAGCACTGTATGTATAGAATCAGCCTGATAGTGCCAGTATAGCACTGTATGTATAGAATCAGCCTGATAGTGCCAGTATAGCACTGTATGTATAGAATCAGCCTGATAATGCCAGTATAGCACTGTATGTATAGAATCATCCTGATAGTGCCAGTATAGCACTGTATGTATAGAATCAGCCTGATAGTGCCAGTATAGCACTGTATGTATAGACTCAGCCTGATAATGCCAGTATAGCACTGTATGTATAGAATCAGCCTGATAGTGCCAGTATAGCACTGTATGTATAGAATCAGCCTGATAGTGCCAGTATAGCACTGTATGTATAGAATCAGCCTGATAGTGCCAGTATAGCACTGTATGTATAGAATCAGCCTGATAGTGCCAGTATAGCACTATATGTATAGACTCAGCCTGATAATGCCAGTATAGCACTGTATGTATAGACTCAGCCTGATAGTGCCAGTACAGCACTGTATGTATAGAATCAGCCTGATAGTGCCAGTATAGCACTGTATGTATAGAATCAGCCTGATAGTGCCAGTATAGCACTGTATGTATAGAATCAGCCTGATAGTGCCAGTATAGCACTGTATGTATAGAATCAGCCTGATAGTGCCAGTATAGCACTGCATGTATAGAATCAGCCTGATAGTGCCAGTATAGCACTGTATGTATAGAATCAGCCTGATAATGCCAGTATAGCACTGTATGTATAGAATCAGCCTGATAGTGCCAGTATAGCCCTGTATGTATAGAATCAGCCTGATAGCGCCAGTATAGCACTGTATAGCACTGTATGTATAGACTCAGCCTGATAGCGCCAGTATAGCACTGTATGTATAGAATCAGCCTGATAGTGCCAGTATAGCACTGTATGTATAGAATCAGCCTGATAGTGCCAGTATAGCACTGTATGTATAGAATCAGCCTGATAGTGCCAGTATAGCACTGTATGTATAGAATCAGCCTGATAATGCCAGTATAGCACTGTATGTATAGAATCAGCCTGATAGTGCCAGTATAGCACTGTATGTATAGAATCAGCCTGATAGTGCCAGTATAGCACTGTATGTATAGAATCAGCCTGATAGCGCCAGTATAGCACTGTATGTATAGAATCAGCCTGATAATGCCAGTATAGCACTGTATGTATAGAATCAGCCTGATAGTGCCAGTATAGCACTGTATGTATAGAATCAGCCTGATAATGCCAGTATAGCACTGTATGTATAGAATCAGCCCGATTGTGCCAGTATAGCACTGTATGTATAGAATCAGCCTGATAGTGCCAGTATAGCACTGTATGTATAGAATCAGCCTGATAGTGCCAGTATAGCACTGTATGTATAGACTCAGCCTGATAATGCCAGTATAGCACTGTATGTATAGAATCAGCCTGATAGTGCCAGTATAGCACTGTATGTATAGAATCAGCCTGATAGTGCCAGTATAGCACTGTATGTATAGAATCAGCCTGATAGTGCCAGTATAGCACTGTATGTATAGAATCAGCCTGATAGTGCCAGTATAGCACTATATGTATAGACTCAGCCTGATAATGCCAGTATAGCACTGTATGTATAGACTCAGCCTGATAGTGCCAGTACAGCACTGTATGTATAGAATCAGCCTGATAGTGCCAGTATAGCACTGTATGTATAGAATCAGCCTGATAGTGCCAGTATAGCACTGTATGTATAGAATCAGCCTGATAGTGCCAGTATAGCACTGTATGTATAGAATCAGCCTGATAGTGCCAGTATAGCACTGCATGTATAGAATCAGCCTGATAGTGCCAGTATAGCACTGTATGTATAGAATCAGCCTGATAATGCCAGTATAGCACTGTATGTATAGAATCAGCCTGATAGTGCCAGTATAGCCCTGTATGTATAGAATCAGCCTGATAGCGCCAGTATAGCACTGTATAGCACTGTATGTATAGACTCAGCCTGATAGCGCCAGTATAGCACTGTATGTATAGAATCAGCCTGATAGTGCCAGTATAGCACTGTATGTATAGAATCAGCCTGATAGTGCCAGTATAGCACTGTATGTATAGAATCAGCCTGATAGTGCCAGTATAGCACTGTATGTATAGAATCAGCCTGATAATGCCAGTATAGCACTGTATGTATAGAATCAGCCTGATAGTGCCAGTATAGCACTGTATGTATAGAATCAGCCTGATAGTGCCAGTATAGCACTGTATGTATAGAATCAGCCTGATAGCGCCAGTATAGCACTGTATGTATAGAATCAGCCTGATAATGCCAGTATAGCACTGTATGTATAGAATCAGCCTGATAGTGCCAGTATAGCACTGTATGTATAGAATCAGCCTGATAATGCCAGTATAGCACTGTATGTATAGAATCAGCCCGATTGTGCCAGTATAGCACTGTATGTATAGAATCAGCCTGATAGTGCCAGTATAGCACTGTATGTATAGAATCAGCCTGATAGTGCCAGTATAGCACTGTATGTATAGAATCAGCCTGATAATGCCAGTATAGCACTGTATGTATAGAATCAGCCTGATAGTGCCAGTATAGCACTGTATGTATAGAATCAGCCTGATAATGCCAGTATAGCACTGTATGTATAGAATCAGCCTGATAGTGCCAGTATAGCACTGTATGTATAGAATCAGCCTGATAGTGCCAGTATAGCACTGTATGTATAGAATCAGCCTGATAGTGCCAGTATAGCACTGTATGTATAGAATCAGCCTGATAGTGCCAGTATAGCACTGTATGTATAGACTCAGCCTGATAATGCCAGTATAGCACTGTATGTATAGACTCAGCCTGATAGTGCCAGTACAGCACTGTATGTATAGAATCAGCCTGATAGTGCCAGTATAGCACTGTATGTATAGAATCAGCCTGATAGTGCCAGTATAGCACTGCATGTATAGAATCAGCCTGATAGTGCCAGTATAGCACTGTATGTATAGAATCAGCCTGATAGTGCCAGTATAGCACTGTATGTATAGAATCAGCCTGATAGTGCCAGTATAGCACTGTATGTATAGAATCAGCCTGATAGTGCCAGTATAGCCCTGTATGTATAGAATCAGCCTGATAGTGCCAGTATAGCACTGTATGTATAGAATCAGCCTGATAGTGCCAGTATAGCACTGTATGTATAGAATCAGCCTGATAGTGCCAGTATAGCCCTGTATGTATAGAATCAGCCTGATAGCGCCAGTATAGCACTGTATAGCACTGTATGTATAGAATCAGCCTGATAGTGCCAGTATAGCACTGTATGTATAGAATCAGCCTGATAGTGCCAGTATAGCACTGTATGTATAGAATCAGCCTGATAGTGCCAGTATAGCACTGTATGTATAGAATCAGCCTGATAGTGCCAGTATAGCCCTGTATGTATAGAATCAGCCTGATAGCGCCAGTATAGCACTGTATAGCACTGTATGTATAGACTCAGCCTGATAGCGCCAGTATAGCACTGTATGTATAGAATCAGCCTGATAGTGCCAGTATAACACTGTATGTATAGAATCAGCCTGATAGTGCCAGTATAGCACTGTATGTATAGAATCAGCCTGATAGTGCCAGTATAGCACTGTATGTATAGAATCAGCCTGATAGCGCCAGTATAGCACTGTATGTATAGAATCAGCCTGATAATGCCAGTATAGCACTGTATGTATAGAATCAGCCTGATAGTGCCAGTATAGCACTGTATGTATAGAATCAGCCTGATAGTGCCAGTATAGCACAGGCTGCAGGTTATATAGGAAAATCCTGGTGATTGGTTCCCTTTAAGTTAGAGGACAGCTGGCCTAGGATTTATTTTCTATACTTTGTGTTTTGTTTTGCTTTTGTATGGAATAAAACTGTTTGCAGGTATTTGCACTAAATCTGCGGGGTGTGAACTGTGTCTTGGAGTCTAGCCAAGGAATAATAATACCAAGTCAGTGAGAATTTGCGATTGTCGGAGGCATAGTATCTTTTATTGTATTACACACTTCACTTGATTACAATGTATGTGCGGGGAGGACACCTGGATGTGCACTCCTATTTAAGGAGAGCTCGCCTCACCCCACATGTGAAGGCGTAGAAGCCCATTCAGAGGCGAAACGGCCATCGTCCGCAGCGAGGGGCTGCATCCAGGTCTCCTCCACCCGCCTGCATAGCACACCGTTAAAATGGAATAAAGATTCACCGGATGAAAAATCACAGTTGGTGCGGTCGTATTCTTCTTCTTTGGTATTATTAAAAACCCAATCCTGACATAATATACTTATCTATATATAGGAGCCGTTGTGATTACTCGCTAATCCCACCCCCACACATTACCATACGTGGCTCCGCCCCCCCACTCATTACCACACACACGCTCCGCCCCAACGCTCATTACCACACTTGTGTTCCGCCCACCACGCCCATTACCACATGCGGCTTCACCCCACGCTCATTACCACATGCGACTCCTCCCCCACACTCATTAACACATGCGGCTCCGCTCACCATGTCCATTACCACACGTGGCTCCGCCCCCTGCACATTACACACACAGCTCTGCACATCCACACTGTAAAGCCGACCTGACCCTACAAATAAACTTCACCTCATCCAGCCACCATGACAACCAGCACAGCAGAGTCCTGCATACGCTGAGGAACTGATCATGTGACCCCCTGACTCCTCCCCTCCATGTGCAGTGTAGTGTCACGGTGATTAACCTGTCACAATGATTAACCCTTACACCGCCAGCCCACCGGGAAAACCGCCAATATTCAACTCTGCAGTGTAGTGCCACGGTAGTTAACTCTTACACTCCCAGCTAGCGGGGGGCTGTATACCCGTGGGGGAGCTGTATACCTTTTGGGGGAGGGGAGCTGTATACCCTTTCGGGGAAAGCTGTATACTAGGGAGGTGAGCTGTATACCCTTGGGGGGAGAGCTGTATACCCTTTAAGAGGAGAGCTGTATACCCTTGGGGGGAGAGGAGCTATTTACCCTTGGAGGAAGGGGAGCTGTATACCTTTGGAGAGAGGGGAGCTGTATACCCTTGGGGGGAGGGGAGCTGTATACCCTTGAAGGGACAGCTGTATACCCTTGAGGGGGAGGACAGCTGTATACCTTTGATGGGAGCTATATACTAGGGAGGGGAGCTGTATACCATTGAAGGACAACTGTATACACTTGGGGCGAGGACAGCTGTATACCCTTGGGGGGAGGACAGCTGTATTCCTTTGGGGGAGCTATATACCAGGGAGGTGAGCTGTATACCCTTGGGGGGAAGAGAGCAGTATACCCTAGAGGTGGACAGCTGTATACCCACAGCAGAGTCCTGCATACACTGAGGAGCTGATCATAATGGGCGTGCCGAGCGTTAGCTTGTTGGAAACAGCTAGTATATAATATGAAACTAACCCAACATCGAATCATATATACCTACTTGGCATACGCTTTCTCTAATAGAGATGGCCAAAACTCATTGCTGGTACGTGGGTGTAGAAACACAAAGCGTCCATTGAGCATCGGCAGACGATCATCGACGACAACATCCACCCATTCTCCAAACTGCCAAAACTAAGAGAAGAAAACACAAAATTCACACTACAAAAAGCTGAGAACCCCGAGACTGACGGATGGACGCGGTGTGGTGCTACATCTCAGTGTGACAGCTGGATCCAGCAAAGGAGTTGTTCAACTAGGAGAACATAAGACGTTTACGACGTCTTCCAGACATAAGGAGGGTAAATGGGCTCCGACTTTTGATTTAAATGGTTCTTAATGTGTTTCTCCACTTTTAATAATCTCGATTTACAGCTGATCACTGCAAACCCTCAGTGATCCGCTGTAATCTGTAAAGAACCTGCTAGCAGGTGTTCACTTTCCCTGCAGCTCCTCCACTGGTGACATTAGGTATTGGCACTGTGTCCATTGATAGTAATGTAATATTGTGGTATTGCAGGACAAGAGGGGTCCTCCAGAGCGATTAATGCATTTGTCTCAAGTTTGTTGCCCGATCTCAAGTTATTTAGGATCAAATATAGTCATGAGTCTCTCCCATCATTAGGAGACTTGAGACAGCTTTGGGACTGGAGTCTCACATTTTAAATGTGATTTAACTTCTTTTAGTGCAGAGAGGGTTAATTTTCTATCCTTGCTAGCAGCTCCTGGTTAGTTAAAGTCATCTGCAGTCAGTTTGTGACCTCTTTCACCTCCTTTAAATAGTCACATGATCCATCACCTGAGGCCGGTAATAGAATTCATTCTGTTTCTGGCCACCTTAGAGGGAGGAAGTTCACTAGGAGCTGCTGGTGATCCACTGCTGGAGGTTTTGCGGTGCTACTCTTTGGAGCCATGTTGTCTGCAGCCTTGGTGTTATATCCTTTTGTCTATGTGCAACCTGTCTGTCCTCCTTCCCCTATGTGTCGTTACTGTAGTGATGATGTCTAGTGCCTCACTGGCCTTATCACTATGCAGGGTGAGTGGAGGGACAGTAAGGGACTAGACACATGACGTCAACAAAGGGAAGGACTCTTCTCCTTTAAATAGTCATATGATTCATTATCTGAGGCCGGTAATATAATTAATTCTGTTTCTTGCCAGCTTAAAGGGAGGAAGTTCTCTAGGAGCTGCTGGTCATAAGCTGATGGAGCATTTTCAGTGCTACTCTTTGCAGCAATGTTGTCTTCAGCCTTGGTGTCTGGCCACAGACATGAAGTTTGTTGGTGTATTCTTTTGTCTAAGCCAACCTGTCTGTCCTCCTTTACCTATGTCTCATTACTGTAGTGATGACGTCTAGTGCACTCACCGGTCTTATCACTATGCAGGGTGAGCGGAAGGACAATAAGAGACTAGATACGTGACTTCAACAAAGGGAACGACTTATCTCCTTTAAATAGTCACATGATCCATCACCCGAGGCCGGTAATAGAATTAAACTCTGTTTTTGGCCACCTTAAAGGGAGGAAGTTCTCTAAGAGCTGCTTGTGATAAGCTGATGAAGCTTTTGTAGTGCTACTCTTTGGAGCCATGTTGTCTGCAGCCTTCGTGTCTGGCTGCTGACATGAAGTTTGTTGGTATATCCTTTTGTCTTTGTCCCCCTGTCTGTCCTCCTTCCCCTATGTATTGGTACTGTAGTGATGACGTCTAGTGCAATCACTGGCCTTATCACTATACATGGTGATTGTAGGAACAGTAAGGGACTATGCACATGTCAGCGACGAGGGGAAGGACTCGTATAGGTACGTTTGAGGAGCTTAGGGACCAGACTCATGTCAATGTCAGGAAGTGTCCCATCCCCCACTCCCTAGTGTCAAGGTCCTCCTCTCCTATACCATCGCCATTGACACCTGTATATTTCGATGTGTGTTTGACAGTCATTTGTCCATGAGCATCTGTTATGCCATTTTTCAGACACTCACCATTCTGAGCGTGACATCAAGTCACAGGCTAGAAAATTAAGAAGAAGAATTGTCCACTAATTTTATCCTTTCTTCTCATTGTTTTTAGTTTCGGTATCTTTTGGGGGGGTTTATGAATCTACATGCAAATATGGATCTTGGAACAACTAACATGGGACTACTCCACTTTTTTATTATAATAATGATCTGTTAATTAATAAAGATAGTTGTTTTTTATCACTTGCACTTCGCACTGCGCACTTTTATTCACTTAGTCACTTTTATATATTTTGTATTCATATTATTTTTTAATATTATATATTTTTATATTGATATGCTGGTTTCAACATTAATTATTTAATATTTATTCAGTATACACTGATTCACGTTAGCCCCATGATCTCTTATCTATTGGTGTTTATTTTTCTTATAAATTTAGCAAGCTCATAACTAATGCATTGAATATATTTATATTTATATATTTTTATGTTCTGTACTATGGTATTTTATGATTAAATCATTGTTGTGATTGTATATATTTTTCTAAAACAAAGCCGGAAATGTCTTCTTCTTCTTTATATCACATATATATACAGGTGTAGCGCTATCGCGTTCAACCCGCACCTTTATTTGTCACTTCCGTTTTGTGGGGCGCATCTGCGTTCCACAATTACGTTCTGGGTGTGAATGTCCCCCCTCTCGTCATTTCCGGTTTTACGGAACCTGAGTGACGGCAGTGGGGGCTACATCTTTAGTTGCACTGGTGTATTTGACGGTCACTTCCGTTCTGTGGAACGCAGATGCGTTCCACAGTTGCGTTCTCTGGGCAGGAGTTCCCCCTTTGCGTCATTTCCGGTTTTTCGGAACCCTTATGACGGAAGTGGGGATCTTAATTTCGGTCACTACACACATGCGCAGTGTGTTTCCTTGGAATGCGCATCTTATTTATTTGTCACTTCCTCTAAAACGGAACTCTTTTTACACATGGGAATACTTTTTCCTTACACTTTCATTTCCACTTCCGGTTCTTGAACCTTCTGAATACCGCAGTTCAGCTCATCTGCATAAAGTTCATCTGCAGTGAGTTCATTAATTATGTTAATGTGGCTTGCATCTTTTAAAATCACCAATGATAAGACTCTAAAACCTACTCTATGCATGTTGATTGGTTTATCTTTTAATCCTATTAACTTTCCGTTTCAATTGATTGTTACCTTGGCATTATAAATACCCCATACTGATCACTATACTCTATGCGCCCTTGGAGAAAGCCACGGCGAAACGCGTCAGGGTGTGAATGGTGAGGCTATAATCTAACTTGGCACTGTGTATGATATTCCTTTAGCAGGCATGTCTTTTGATGTTATTGTCTTCTGATTGTTAGGGCTTTTATTGTAAGCCCCCTTCTATACTATCTTATTACCTTTAACATTTCTGCTTATTTAATACCATCTAATCACAGTTGCTAAAATACATCTTACAACCTGTATCCTTCTTTGTAAAAAAACATGTTATGGGAATATGGAATGTTCTGTCATGAATTAACATTATTGGAATTATTATTATAACTGACAGACTCCTGCTGTAATTAACTATTGGTGTCTTTGGTTGACACATCTTTCTATAATCCTTTTTGCTGTACTACCTTTTAAAAATTTTTTAATAACAATAAAATTTATATATTTCTACATACTTTTTTGTGTTTCTTTCTGGGTAGTAGTTTAGGTTTAAATTTCTGCCACTGTGTTGCTACCTGGTTATATTGGCATGTGTACTGGCTTGTTTTGGTTGGTGGCCAAATTGTAGGTTAATAGTGTATACCTTTTATAGGTTTTTTCCATCTATCAAAATGGATTTCAGAGCCAGAGAAAAAGATTGGCTTCTTAAAGCTGATTCCCTTTTCAGCTTGGATGTACAGCAGAAAGAGGATACAGGTACTACTGATAAGAAAAATATTATTAAACAAATGAGTGATCTCATACATCGTCGTATGAAACTTTGGTGGAATAAAAAAACATTAGAACAGTATTTGGCAAGAAGTCTCATTCCGAGAGGACTTCGTGTGCAGATTTATCCATCTTTTGGTAAAGAAGAATTGGAATTTTCTAAACGATGGGAAGATATCTGTGGTCTGTGCTCTAGGAGTTTCATGCAAGCCATTATTGATTATGACAAAGTACAGTTGGACTCTCTGGATGTTGAGTTGGAAGGAATTCAGCGCCAGGTCAGTAACACCTGGACTAAGGAGGATATCACCTGTCTCAATAGTGATATTGATGAAAAATCTAAAATATGGGAAAAACAGATCAGTGAAGTTAAGAACAAAAAGCTTCAGAGGGACCTTCTGGATGATCAGACCGGACGGGTCTATAAATGGAAATTCAGTAGGATGGAGAGACATTCTAGAAATCCTTCCATCTCATCAGCAGCTTCATCCACTAGTGACCTTTCCACCTTAGATGGGCAGTTTGGAAGAAATGAACAACGGAGTCACTTCAAAAAGAATGAACCCTGGAAAAAGAAGAATAATAAAAGGAAGCTAATTCCGGATGAGGAACAAGAGAGATCTACCTCATTGAAGGTAATTAACCTTTCTAATGTTCCCCTATCTAACGCACATATTAGTGTTCTGAGTAAGGGATTATCATTCTGTCCCGCTTCAAAATTTGATTGTTTTTCAGTTGTCACGGACTTGAATCTTTTTGCGAGAAAATTATTATTTAAAAAGTTTTTTCATGATGAGGAACTACGTTCCATTTTCCCAACATCTCGAGAGAGGGAAGCCATCCAAATCCTTGAAGAATTATTAAGGGAGCAAGATGATCAGAATGGAGGTAAGGTGCCTGTTTCGCTTATCACCAAATCTAAGAAGTTTCCCTCACTTACTGCATGCCCTACGGTAGAACTTTTTGTACGCCTTGTGACTAAAGATTTGAAAACTGTTTTACCAACTATTTTACATGACAACTGCACTAAGGCTGAAAGAGAAGCATTGCAGGATTTATCTAAGATGGATGACTTGGTGATTAAGCCGTCTGACAAAGGGGGTAACGTGGTCCTTTGGCCACGTGCCCTCTATGAAAAGGAAGCTATGCGCCAACTACGTGACCCCCAATGTTACAGACGTCTATCATACAACCCCTTGACTGAATTCCAGTCAAGTTTGAAGAAAATCCTTGATAGAGGGGTTGAAGATGGCATATTGTCTACTAAGGAAGCAGAATCCCTGTATATTGATGATCCTACTATCTCAACTATATATTTCTTGCCCAAAATACACAAGAACTCATTGGCACCCCCAGGGCGACCAATTGTTTCGGGCAATGGAAATATTTGTGAAGTCATCTGTAAATTTGTGGATCATTATTTACAACCATTAGTTGAGACTTTACCCTCTTTTCTCAGGGATACAAAGGATATTCTGAGGAGGATGGAAGATGTGCATCTGGATAAGGACATGTTACTCATTACGGCCGATGTAGAACAACTATATACTTCAATTCGCCATAAAGATGGTCTACTGGCGGTGAGATTTTTTCTTGACTCCTCTAACCTTGACAGGCGTTTGGCAGATTTGATTATGGAACTCCTTGAGTTTTGTTTACATCATAACTTCTTTTTCTTCAAGGATGTACTCTACCTACAGCTCCAGGGAACAGCAATGGGGGCAGCTTGTGCCCCCTCATACGCCAACTTATTCCTGGGGCTGTGGGAGAGAAGCATCTTCAGCACGGATCCATTGCCTTTGTCTGAGAAAGTTCACATGTGGTCAAGGTATATAGACGATGTCATTTTTGTTTGGCAGGGCAGCCGGGAGGAACTTGAGTCCTTCATGCTGGCTGCCAATCAGAATGACATCAATCTTAAACTCACTTACCGTATAGGGACCAATGTCATTGATTTTCTGGATGTCAAGTTTCACATTGACTTGGATGGGACTATACATTCTGATTTATTCAGAAAAGAAACTGCAGTAAATTCTATTTTACATGCTCATTCGTCCCATCCAAGACATGTGATTAAAAACATCCCAAAGGGACAATTTCTGAGATTAAGGCGAATTTGTTCCAATGATGCATTTTTTGAAAATCAGGCTTTGGAGCAGAAAAGAAGATTCTTATCCCGAGGCTACCATCCAAGAGATGTAAATCGAGGCTATTATGCTGCCAAGAATACTGAACGACAGACACTCCTGAAAAATCCAGGAAGAGAAAAACCTCATGATGATATCATTCGGTTCATCACTACCTTTAATTCCCACTCCGAAGAGGTACGTAGTATTCTTAAAAAATATTGGGATATCCTTTTGACTGATAATGTTCTTAGTCAATATTTGCCATCTAATCCCAATGTGACTTTTCGGAGGTCAGGTAGTTTAAGAGATATGTTGGTACACAGTCACCACAGGGGACAGCAGGGAAAAACCTTTTTAGATTCTTCCCGGATTCCCTGGGGCTGCAAACCCTGTGGTGACTGTGTGGCATGTCCCAATATTGAGAGAACTAAAAATTTCTCTGATTCCGAAAATAAAAAAGAATATAAGATCACGCATGCCCTTACATGCAGCACTAAGGGAGTGATTTATATGGCATCTTGTCCGTGTGACCTGAAATATGTGGGTCTCACCACTCGACAATTTAGAAGGAGAGCTCGTGAACATGTTTTATCTATCATAGCAGCTCAAGATGAAGATGACGTGTCCAAACTTACTTCCATCTCCCGACATTTCAAACAATTCCATCACTGTGATTCCACATTACTGAAGATTCGTGCGATTGACAGAGTTTTGGTGAGTCAGAGAGGGGGAAAGTGGAAGAAATCTCTTGCACAGAAAGAATCTCGTTGGATATTTACGCTAAATACTTTAGTGCCAAATGGGTTGAATGAAAACATCAGTTTCTCGCCTTTTCTATAAATGATGTTGTGATCTTCACTCCTTTTGTTTATTGTTAATAGAACCTCTAGTGTTTTTATTTAATTTTTATGTCCACTAATTTTATCCTTTCTTCTCATTGTTTTTAGTTTCGGTATCTTTTGGGGGGGTTTATGAATCTACATGCAAATATGGATCTTGGAACAACTAACATGGGACTACTCCACTTTTTTATTATAATAATGATCTGTTAATTAATAAAGATAGTTGTTTTTTATCACTTGCACTTCGCACTGCGCACTTTTATTCACTTAGTCACTTTTATATATTTTGTATTCATATTATTTTTTAATATTATATATTTTTATATTGATATGCTGGTTTCAACATTAATTATTTAATATTTATTCAGTATACACTGATTCACGTTAGCCCCATGATCTCTTATCTATTGGTGTTTATTTTTCTTATAAATTTAGCAAGCTCATAACTAATGCATTGAATATATTTATATTTATATATTTTTATGTTCTGTACTATGGTATTTTATGATTAAATCATTGTTGTGATTGTATATATTTTTCTAAAACAAAGCCGGAAATGTCTTCTTCTTCTTTATATCACATATATATACAGGTGTAGCGCTATCGCGTTCAACCCGCACCTTTATTTGTCACTTCCGTTTTGTGGGGCGCATCTGCGTTCCACAATTACGTTCTGGGTGTGAATGTCCCCCCTCTCGTCATTTCCGGTTTTACGGAACCTGAGTGACGGCAGTGGGGGCTACATCTTTAGTTGCACTGGTGTATTTGACGGTCACTTCCGTTCTGTGGAACGCAGATGCGTTCCACAGTTGCGTTCTCTGGGCAGGAGTTCCCCCTTTGCGTCATTTCCGGTTTTTCGGAACCCTTATGACGGAAGTGGGGATCTTAATTTCGGTCACTACACACATGCGCAGTGTGTTTCCTTGGAATGCGCATCTTATTTATTTGTCACTTCCTCTAAAACGGAACTCTTTTTACACATGGGAATACTTTTTCCTTACACTTTCATTTCCACTTCCGGTTCTTGAACCTTCTGAATACCGCAGTTCAGCTCATCTGCATAAAGTTCATCTGCAGTGAGTTCATTAATTATGTTAATGTGGCTTGCATCTTTTAAAATCACCAATGATAAGACTCTAAAACCTACTCTATGCATGTTGATTGGTTTATCTTTTAATCCTATTAACTTTCCGTTTCAATTGATTGTTACCTTGGCATTATAAATACCCCATACTGATCACTATACTCTATGCGCCCTTGGAGAAAGCCACGGCGAAACGCGTCAGGGTGTGAATGGTGAGGCTATAATCTAACTTGGCACTGTGTATGATATTCCTTTAGCAGGCATGTCTTTTGATGTTATTGTCTTCTGATTGTTAGGGCTTTTATTGTAAGCCCCCTTCTATACTATCTTATTACCTTTAACATTTCTGCTTATTTAATACCATCTAATCACAGTTGCTAAAATACATCTTACAACCTGTATCCTTCTTTGTAAAAAAACATGTTATGGGAATATGGAATGTTCTGTCATGAATTAACATTATTGGAATTATTATTATAACTGACAGACTCCTGCTGTAATTAACTATTGGTGTCTTTGGTTGACACATCTTTCTATAATCCTTTTTGCTGTACTACCTTTTAAAAAATTTTTAATAACAATAAAATTTATATATTTCTACATACTTTTTTGTGTTTCTTTCTGGGTAGTAGTTTAGGTTTAAATTTCTGCCACTGTGTTGCTACCTGGTTATATTGGCATGTGTACTGGCTTGTTTTGGTTGGTGGCCAAATTGTAGGTTAATAGTGTATACCTTTTATAGGTTTTTTCCATCTATCAAAATGGATTTCAGAGCCAGAGAAAAAGATTGGCTTCTTAAAGCTGATTCCCTTTTCAGCTTGGATGTACAGCAGAAAGAGGATACAGGTACTACTGATAAGAAAAATATTATTAAACAAATGAGTGATCTCATACATCGTCGTATGAAACTTTGGTGGAATAAAAAAACATTAGAACAGTATTTGGCAAGAAGTCTCATTCCGAGAGGACTTCGTGTGCAGATTTATCCATCTTTTGGTAAAGAAGAATTGGAATTTTCTAAACGATGGGAAGATATCTGTGGTCTGTGCTCTAGGAGTTTCATGCAAGCCATTATTGATTATGACAAAGTACAGTTGGACTCTCTGGATGTTGAGTTGGAAGGAATTCAGCGCCAGGTCAGTAACACCTGGACTAAGGAGGATATCACCTGTCTCAATAGTGATATTGATGAAAAATCTAAAATATGGGAAAAACAGATCAGTGAAGTTAAGAACAAAAAGCTTCAGAGGGACCTTCTGGATGATCAGACCGGACGGGTCTATAAATGGAAATTCAGTAGGATGGAGAGACATTCTAGAAATCCTTCCATCTCATCAGCAGCTTCATCCACTAGTGACCTTTCCACCTTAGATGGGCAGTTTGGAAGAAATGAACAACGGAGTCACTTCAAAAAGAATGAACCCTGGAAAAAGAAGAATAATAAAAGGAAGCTAATTCCGGATGAGGAACAAGAGAGATCTACCTCATTGAAGGTAATTAACCTTTCTAATGTTCCCCTATCTAACGCACATATTAGTGTTCTGAGTTAGGGATTATCATTCTGTCCCGCTTCAAAATTTGATTGTTTTTCAGTTGTCACGGACTTGAATCTTTTTGCGAGAAAATTATTATTTAAAAAGTTTTTTCATGATGAGGAACTACGTTCCATTTTCCCAACATCTCGAGAGAGGGAAGCCATCCAAATCCTTGAAGAATTATTAAGGGAGCAAGATGATCAGAATGGAGGTAAGGTGCCTGTTTCGCTAATCACCAAATCTAAGAAGTTTCCCTCACTTACTGCATGCCCTACGGTAGAACTTTTTGTACGCCTTGTGACTAAAGATTTGAAAACTGTTTTACCAACTATTTTACATGACAACTGCACTAAGGCTGAAAGAGAAGCATTGCAGGATTTATCTAAGATGGATGACTTGGTGATTAAGCCGTCTGACAAAGGGGGTAACGTGGTCCTTTGGCCACGTGCCCTCTATGAAAAGGAAGCTATGCGCCAACTACGTGACCCCCAATGTTACAGACGTCTATCATACAACCCCTTGACTGAATTCCAGTCAAGTTTGAAGAAAATCCTTGATAGAGGGGTTGAAGATGGCATATTGTCTACTAAGGAAGCAGAATCCCTGTATATTGATGATCCTACTATCTCAACTATATATTTCTTGCCCAAAATACACAAGAACTCATTGGCACCCCCAGGGCGACCAATTGTTTCGGGCAATGGAAATATTTGTGAAGTCATCTGTAAATTTGTGGATCATTATTTACAACCATTAGTTGAGACTTTACCCTCTTTTCTCAGGGATACAAAGGATATTCTGAGGAGGATGGAAGATGTGCATCTGGATAAGGACATGTTACTCATTACGGCCGATGTAGAACAACTATATACTTCAATTCGCCATAAAGATGGTCTACTGGCGGTGAGATTTTTTCTTGACTCCTCTAACCTTGACAGGCGTTTGGCAGATTTGATTATGGAACTCCTTGAGTTTTGTTTACATCATAACTTCTTTTTCTTCAAGGATGTACTCTACCTACAGCTCCAGGGAACAGCAATGGGGGCAGCTTGTGCCCCCTCATACGCCAACTTATTCCTGGGGCTGTGGGAGAGAAGCATCTTCAGCACGGATCCATTGCCTTTGTCTGAGAAAGTTCACATGTGGTCAAGGTATATAGACGATGTCATTTTTGTTTGGCAGGGCAGCCGGGAGGAACTTGAGTCCTTCATGCTGGCTGCCAATCAGAATGACATCAATCTTAAACTCACTTACCGTATAGGGACCAATGTCATTGATTTTCTGGATGTCAAGTTTCACATTGACTTGGATGGGACTATACATTCTGATTTATTCAGAAAAGAAACTGCAGTAAATTCTATTTTACATGCTCATTCGTCCCATCCAAGACATGTGATTAAAAACATCCCAAAGGGACAATTTCTGAGATTAAGGCGAATTTGTTCCAATGATGCATTTTTTGAAAATCAGGCTTTGGAGCAGAAAAGAAGATTCTTATCCCGAGGCTACCATCCAAGAGATGTAAATCGAGGCTATTATGCTGCCAAGAATACTGAACGACAGACACTCCTGAAAAATCCAGGAAGAGAAAAACCTCATGATGATATCATTCGGTTCATCACTACCTTTAATTCCCACTCCGAAGAGGTACGTAGTATTCTTAAAAAATATTGGGATATCCTTTTGACTGATAATGTTCTTAGTCAATATTTGCCATCTAATCCCAATGTGACTTTTCGGAGGTCAGGTAGTTTAAGAGATATGTTGGTACACAGTCACCACAGGGGACAGCAGGGAAAAACCTTTTTAGATTCTTCCCGGATTCCCTGGGGCTGCAAACCCTGTGGTGACTGTGTGGCATGTCCCAATATTGAGAGAACTAAAAATTTCTCTGATTCCGAAAATAAAAAAGAATATAAGATCACGCATGCCCTTACATGCAGCACTAAGGGAGTGATTTATATGGCATCTTGTCCGTGTGACCTGAAATATGTGGGTCTCACCACTCGACAATTTAGAAGGAGAGCTCGTGAACATGTTTTATCTATCATAGCAGCTCAAGATGAAGATGACGTGTCCAAACTTACTTCCATCTCCCGACATTTCAAACAATTCCATCACTGTGATTCCACATTACTGAAGATTCGTGCGATTGACAGAGTTTTGGTGAGTCAGAGAGGGGGAAAGTGGAAGAAATCTCTTGCACAGAAAGAATCTCGTTGGATATTTACGCTAAATACTTTAGTGCCAAATGGGTTGAATGAAAACATCAGTTTCTCGCCTTTTCTATAAATGATGTTGTGATCTTCACTCCTTTTGTTTATTGTTAATAGAACCTCTAGTGTTTTTATTTAATTTTTATGTCCACTAATTTTATCCTTTCTTCTCATTGTTTTTAGTTTCGGTATCTTTTGGGGGGGTTTATGAATCTACATGCAAATATGGATCTTGGAACAACTAACATGGGACTACTCCACTTTTTTATTATAATAATGATCTGTTAATTAATAAAGATAGTTGTTTTTTATCACTTGCACTTCGCACTGCGCACTTTTATTCACTTAGTCACTTTTATATATTTTGTATTCATATTATTTTTTAATATTATATATTTTTATATTGATATGCTGGTTTCAACATTAATTATTTAATATTTATTCAGTATACACTGATTCACGTTAGCCCCATGATCTCTTATCTATTGGTGTTTATTTTTCTTATAAATTTAGCAAGCTCATAACTAATGCATTGAATATATTTATATTTATATATTTTTATGTTCTGTACTATGGTATTTTATGATTAAATCATTGTTGTGATTGTATATATTTTTCTAAAACAAAGCCGGAAATGTCTTCTTCTTCTTTATATCACATATATATACAGGTGTAGCGCTATCGCGTTCAACCCGCACCTTTATTTGTCACTTCCGTTTTGTGGGGCGCATCTGCGTTCCACAATTACGTTCTGGGTGTGAATGTCCCCCCTCTCGTCATTTCCGGTTTTACGGAACCTGAGTGACGGCAGTGGGGGCTACATCTTTAGTTGCACTGGTGTATTTGACGGTCACTTCCGTTCTGTGGAACGCAGATGCGTTCCACAGTTGCGTTCTCTGGGCAGGAGTTCCCCCTTTGCGTCATTTCCGGTTTTTCGGAACCCTTATGACGGAAGTGGGGATCTTAATTTCGGTCACTACACACATGCGCAGTGTGTTTCCTTGGAATGCGCATCTTATTTATTTGTCACTTCCTCTAAAACGGAACTCTTTTTACACATGGGAATACTTTTTCCTTACACTTTCATTTCCACTTCCGGTTCTTGAACCTTCTGAATACCGCAGTTCAGCTCATCTGCATAAAGTTCATCTGCAGTGAGTTCATTAATTATGTTAATGTGGCTTGCATCTTTTAAAATCACCAATGATAAGACTCTAAAACCTACTCTATGCATGTTGATTGGTTTATCTTTTAATCCTATTAACTTTCCGTTTCAATTGATTGTTACCTTGGCATTATAAATACCCCATACTGATCACTATACTCTATGCGCCCTTGGAGAAAGCCACGGCGAAACGCGTCAGGGTGTGAATGGTGAGGCTATAATCTAACTTGGCACTGTGTATGATATTCCTTTAGCAGGCATGTCTTTTGATGTTATTGTCTTCTGATTGTTAGGGCTTTTATTGTAAGCCCCCTTCTATACTATCTTATTACCTTTAACATTTCTGCTTATTTAATACCATCTAATCACAGTTGCTAAAATACATCTTACAACCTGTATCCTTCTTTGTAAAAAACATGTTATGGGAATATGGAATGTTCTGTCATGAATTAACATTATTGGAATTATTATTATAACTGACAGACTCCTGCTGTAATTAACTATTGGTGTCTTTGGTTGACACATCTTTCTATAATCCTTTTTGCTGTACTACCTTTTAAAAAATTTTTAATAACAATAAAATTTATATATTTCTACATACTTTTTTGTGTTTCTTTCTGGGTAGTAGTTTAGGTTTAAATTTCTGCCACTGTGTTGCTACCTGGTTATATTGGCATGTGTACTGGCTTGTTTTGGTTGGTGGCCAAATTGTAGGTTAATAATCCTCCTCTCCTATACCATCGCCATTGACACCTGTATATTTCGATGTGTGTTTGACAGTCATTTGTCCATGAGCATCTGTTATGCCATTTTTCAGACACTCACCATTCTGAGCGTGACATCAAGTCACAGGCTAGAAAATTAAGAAGAATTACTAAAAAGTGATTTTTTCTTTTGTAAATATCAGAAAATGATAAACAGATTGAACTCATTATATGAGTATCTGTCCCATCAACCTTAAGAATATACATAAAGAACTGGCAAAGAGATATCTAATCATAATATTGTCCCCTTACCCTAAAATGGAAAATTCCCGCGTACTTCTTCGTGTACCCCTGGTCTACAGGAATAACATTTTCCAAAAATTTTCGATGCAATGTTAAAGCCCCAACAACAGAGAGAACCCAGCAGTCTCCTACAGGACAGAGAGAAATAATGTCATGATTTGGTAGCAGTAATAAATATTCCTCTATATCAATATTCTCTATAAAAATATACTAGAAATATAGCTGGATCTGAGGGTCCAGAGTCTGTGGGGACCCCCAAATGGATAAACAGCAAAACAGAAACGGAATAACATGTTTTTTTATATCTGCAGTCACCAGTAGGGGGAGCTGTTTACATACAGACACAGTGTATAGGGGGACATCAGTCTGTATACTGTGAGCTCCCCCTGGTGGTGACCTCAAGTAAACCGTATTTGGATTTGCAATTGTATATATAAAATAAGAGAGGATCAATTATCCCAAGAGTGTTATACAATGTCAGACAAAATGATTTGAACAGTTTAACCCTTTACTGCCCTAGACCACTGCAAATAACATTATTTACCACGTAATAACTAATCTAAAGCCCCATGAATAATGCAGCTACGGCAATGCAGTGAGTCTAAAATCACATTATATGTGGAAGCATAAAATATTCCTACCTATTTCTCCTTGCATAAGGTCAAATATGCTGGCCCCGTCTACCAGAAAGTGGGCGTCCGTCTGCCACTCCTGAAAGTAGAAAAGAAAAGGCAGATTGTAACAAAAACGCACATTCTAAATAGAATGCAGAAAACAAGTAATATCAATGACAGAATTAATTAATGGGCGCAAGTGTAATACTTTAATTCCACTGTCTAATTCAGCCCCTTGCCCCCACAGTATATACAGTTAGGTCCAGAAATATTTGGACAGTGACACAATTTTCGCGAGTTGGGCTCTGCATGCCACCACATTGGATTTGAAATGAAACCTCTACAACAGAATTCAAGATCAGATTGTAACGTTTAATTTGAAGGTTTGAACAAAAATATCTGATAGAAATTGTAGGAATTGTCACATTTCTTTACAAACACTCCACATTTTAGGAGGTCAAAAGTAATTGGACAAAAAAACCAAACCCAAAAAAAAATATTTTATTTTCAATATTTTGTTGCAAATCCTTTGGAGGCAATCACTGCCTTAAGTCTGGAACCCATGGACATCACCAAACGCTGGGTTTCCTCCTTCTTAATGCTTTGCCAGGCCTTTACAGCCGCAGCCTTCAGGTCTTGCTTGTTTGTGGGTCTTTCCGTCTTAAGTCTGGATTTGAGCAAGTGAAATGCATGCTCAATTGGGTTAAGATCTGGTGATTGACTTGGCCATTGCAGAATGTTCCACTTTTTTGCACTCATGAACTCCTGGGTAGCTTTGGCTGTATGCTTGGGGTCATTGTCCATCTGTACTATGAAGCGCCGTCCGATCAACTTTGCGGCATTTGGCTGAATCTGGGCTGAAAGTATATCCCGGTACACTTCAGAATTCATCCGGCTACTCTTGTCTGCTGTTATGTCATCAATAAACACAAGTGACCCAGTGCCATTGAAAGCCATGCATGCCCATGCCATCACGTTGCCTCCACCATGTTTTACAGAGGATGTGGTGTGCCTTGGATCATGTGCCGTTCCCTTTCTTCTCCAAACTTTTTTCTTCCCATCATTCTGGTACAGGTTGATCTTTGTCTCATCTGTCCATAGAATACTTTTCCAGAACTGAGCTGGCTTCATGAGGTGTTTTTCAGCAAATTTAACTCTGGCCTGTCTATTTTTGGAATTGATGAATGGTTTGCATCTAGATGTGAACCCTTTGTATTTACTTTCATGGAGTCTTCTCTTTACTGGTGACTTAGAGACAGATACACCTACTTCACTGAGAGTGTTCTGGACTTCAGTTGATGTTGTGAACGGGTTCTTCTTCACCAAAGAAAGTATGCGGCGATCATCCACCACTGTTGTCATCCGTGCACGCCCAGGCCTTTTTGAGTTCCCAAGCTCACCAGTCAATTCCTTTTTTCTCAGAATGTACCCGACTGTTGATTTTGCTACTCCAAGCATGTCTGCTATCTCTCTGATGGATTTTTTTCTTTTTTTTCAGCCTCAGGATGTTCTGCTTCACCTCAATTGAGAGTTCCTTAGACCGCATGTTGTCTGGTCACAGCAACAGCTTCCAAATGCAAAACCACACACCTGTAATCAACCCCAGACCTTTTAACTACTTCATTGATTACAGGTTAACGAGGGAGACGCCTTCAGAGTTAATTGCAGCCCTTAGAGTCCCTTGTCCAATTACTTTTGGTCCCTTGAAAAACAGGAGGCTATGCATTACAGAGCTATGATTCCTAAACCCTTTCTCCGATTTGGATGTGAAAACTCTCATATTGCAGCTGGGAGTGTGCACTTTCAGCCCATATTATATATAGAATTGTATTTCTGAACATGTTTTTGTAAACAGCTAAAATAACAAAACTTGTGTCACTGTCCAAATATTTCTGGACCTAACTGTAACCTCCTGCCCCCGATGTATAACCTGTGGCCCTCGCTGTGCCATCTGCCTTTACAACCATGTGACAGAGCGGCCGCTGGTGCTGAGCTCACTGATACCAGTGCCTCCTGAAATAGGAGAGACCGGGGTAACAAGTGCATTCATGACATTTCTTCCTCTTCAATCTTCCCCATCACCTGTAAGTGATATTACTGAAAAGTGGAAGGAGCCGCAGCAACTCAGCCACATTACAGAGCGGGGGGCCGAGTGCTGAGGAGCAAAATAGTCCCCACCGCTCTGCTGACCCCATAACTGCAGAGTCCACACCTTCTCTGGTAACATCAACACAAACACTGCACCCGCTGGAAGCTTCATGACCGAGCAGCTACAGCCGTACATCACCAAGCACAATGCTGAGCCATACATCACCAAGCACAATGCTGAGCCGTACATCACCAAGCACAATGCCGAGCCGTACATCACCAAGCACAATGCTGAGCCGTACATCACCAAGCACAATGCTGAGCCGTACATCACCAAGCACAATGCTAAGCCATACATCACCAAGCACAATGCTAAGCCATACATCACCAAGCACAATGCCGAGCCATACATCACCAAGCACAATGCTGAGCCGTACATCACCAAGCACAATGCCGAGCCGTACATCACCAAGCACAATGCCGAGCCGTACATCACCAAGCACAATGCCGAGCCGTACATCACCAAGCACAATGCCGAGCCGTACATCACCAAGCACAATGCCGAGCCGTACATCGCCAAGCATAATGCCGAGCCGTACATCACCAAGCACAATGCTGAGCCATACATCACCAAGCACAATGCTGAGCCGTACATCACCAAGCACAATGCTGAGCCATACATCACCAAGCACAATGCTGAGCCGTACATCACCAAGCACAATGCCGAGCCGTACATCACCAAGCACAATGCTGAGCCATACATCACCAAGCACAATGCCGAGCCATACATCACCAAGCACAATGCTGAGCCTACATCACCAAGCACAATGCTGAGTGTCAGATGGAGCGGTGTAAAGCCATCACTGGACTCTGGAGGAGACATGTTCGGTGCAGTGACAGATCACACTTCTCTATCTGCGTCTGATGGAGGAGTCTAGGTTTGGTGATGGAGGACGTCACCCCCTGACTGCATTCTGCCCCCTGTGTAGATGGTGGAGGAGGAGGATGCTCCGGGTTGTCATCAGGGGGCGGCCGCGGCCTCTTAGCTCCAGTGATGGGAAATCTTAAGCTAATTCTTCAGCACAAGACATTGTGGACAATTGTATCTTCAAGGTTTGTGGGAACAGTTTAAGGAAGACCCTTCTCTGTTCCTGATGACTGAGCCCAGTGAGTGTATGAGCTATATCTGCATCAATGGGACCGTGGAAATTACAGGAAAATGTTTCCTCCATTGTGATGTATGTGGAATGTTAGTGTGTGAAAATGACACATAAATATACACGTGCACATTAGGGTGTAATGTGTGTGTCCTGTATACCTGCATGTGTAATGTAGAGATCCGGCTAAGGATGAGCCGAGCGGGACTTTGGCGATGGCACATCGTACGGCCATAGTTTGCAGTACAAATAGAAAGGACTGTTTCTTATGGCCATACATAATAATGAAGAAATAAATAGTGCACCCAATAATGTGTATAAATATTTATTATAAACAGTAATCGTACAAATAGGGGCACTGTCATATGGATGAATTATAAAAATATAACAGTGGTTGGAGTACAGAACATCAGAGCTATCCCATCCAAGGACCTCAACAGCACATATATCATAAAGTGTTTAAGCAGTGTTAATACACAGTACAAAGGGTTAATACAAAAGTAGAATCCTACAAGGTATATCAAGGACAAAATCCATTCCCTGTGTACAAATTAGAACAAGTGCTTACCCATATTAGATGCTAGTGCAGTCGCCGTATCAACGGTCCGGTGAGAAAGAGGGGGAAGCCCCGACGCGTTTCGCTAGAGTGCTTCCTCGGGGGGCAGGTGTGACCCAGCATAGCGGCCCCAAAAATATATACCCACAGTAATCATTTGTAATTGCCGCCGTTTAAGCGCCGCATGCGCTGTGACAGTACCTGCGTCCTGCGCGTCACTTCCGGGTCTCCCGGCAGAAGTGACGCTCACAAAGGGAACGTTATCTCCCGTCAGTCAGAGCTCCTCAGCGCGCGCGAGACCACAAGCGGCACAAGGCATGCGAGACCCGCGCGGCCATCTTAGATGTTGGCAAAAGTCCTTTAGGTAAGTACTAGGTTGCCCATAACACAGAGTCCAACGCACCGGGACCAATAAAAAAACAGCGTGGCCATCTTAAATGCTGGCAGATCCGATCATTAAATATAAAGCTGCCCATAGTAGAATATCCAAGGGATGAAGGTAAAAGGGAAAGTCCCCAAATTATATCACCAATCCAGGGACAATATAAAGATCAAAAAGGATTGCCAAATAGGTGGTGTGTATTCATCATGGTCACGGACATCATTTTCAAGGGGACAGGTAATCATAGATTTAACGCCATAAAGGCATTTGGACCTAAAGTCACCCCCATATAAATTACATAGGGCAATAAATAGTCCATAACCATAGGGTAAATGCCCATAGCCCCATTTTTAAACCAGGATGAAGGCAGACCACCAAAAGGACATACACAATCTTCTCATATAAAGCAGGAATAAATACATAAACAGCCATGCAAAAAAAAGGGGGGAAGGGGAAAAAGGAGGCAATAGTAAAAAGCCGCATTGCTTAAACAATGATTCAGTGCAGAGTCCAGGGTATCTCCCCACCACGATGTGTACCATATATTTAATATTTCTAAACAGAAGACATATGATGTAGCTGTCACGGGCGGGGAGGGGGCCATCGCTGCTGCGCTTTCGCTGGCGCTCGGGTCCGGCGCTGCTGCTGCCTGCTGCTCGCTGCTCGCTGCTCGGTGGCTCGAGCGGTGGGCTGGATCCGGGGGCTCGAGCGGCACTCCTCGCCCGTGAGTGAAAGGGGGGTAGTTTTTGGGATTAGGGAAGTCGGTTCATGACGGTTTGTGGTGAGGTTGGAATACCACCGCTGCTCTGGATGGGGATCCCGGGAGCGATGACAGGGAGCAGCCGAGATGTTTCTCTCCCCTCCGTGGCTAGGGGGCTTGGGTGGTCCCGGGGCCCGGTTGGGGTGTCTGGAGAGTGGATGGCAAGGTTTGGTGAGGTGCAGGGTCGCGGGGGCAGCGCGGTGCCAGACGGAACTGTGGTACTCACTCAGCCAGTAACGTACACGGAGTCTCTGTTCAAACAAACGGCTGGATGGACGGGTTCCGCAGACGGCTGCGGTGGTCACTCCCGGTAGGTTGGCGGTGACTGCCTTTCCCTGCACCTGTAGTGTGTTTTCGGCCCCGATGGCTTCCCACCGGTAACCCGCTGCCCAGCGTGGATAGATGCAGAGGGAGCCCCTTTTGCCCGCAGGCTCTGGCCCTGGGAACTGTAGCCTTGGCGGTGACTGTATTTCCCCTCACGGTTAAGCGGTTGCCTTCAATCGGGTCTTTACTGCTGGGAAACCCCGGAGGTTCCTGTCGCTAACGGATTTGACCGGTTTTATGGCGACTCCAAGCCTGGTCGGGGTCTGTAGGCCATGCCGAATGGTGCTGGCTTCTCTTCGCTCCCCGTCTCGGTACCGGCGGGCCACCACCCGTCCCCGGTCCTACGGTTCCGCGTCGATCAGCCCCTCCTGCAGACAGTCACCACCGTCTGCCAACCTTGCTGTAGGTATCCGGGCCACGTACCCAGACACGGTCAATCTGCTCCTCCACTACTACTTTACTCCTCTCTCTTCCTACTCCAAAACTACTCTCTTTCCTTTTCCCACCTCCAGGACTGTGAACTCCTCGGTGGGCGGGGCCAACCGCCTGGCTCCACCCCACCTGGTGTGGACATCAGCCCCTGGAGGGAGGCAACAAGGATTTGTGTGTGACTGATGTGCCTAACCGGGGTGTGGGGTGTGTTGTTGCAGTAACTGTGATGTCCTGGCTTGTCCAGGGTGCCACCTAACAATAATAAACAACGCGGTTTGGGAGAATACATCCAAAGGCTTGATAGCAGATGATGCTGACGAGTGTATTAGTGCATCCATGTCGGGCTTGACAGATATAACAAAAGTATCCGGCGTATTCAGTCAATAGGAATCCAAAGTGCGGGTCACATCTCAGAAAATAGAGAAAAGGAAAGGGATTAAAATGACAAACAAATCAATAAAAACAAGCGGGACACAAGAAAAGTGAACCGCCACCAGAGAGACAGATGCTAGTTTATAAAAATGAGGAAAAACTCATTTTCTCGTTTAAACCAGTTGGTGTCAAAGTACCCAAGCGTACTATCCAACTACATTCGCGCTGAGAGAGCATCTTGGTGTAGTCACCCCTTGTCCCCAGATGAACAACATCAATGCCGCTCACTCTGAATTTTTTGGATCACATCCATGTTCTAATTTATGATGTCGGGGCAGAGTCTTCATCTGGGGATCATCGAGGTCAATGTCCACCGCAGCCAAGATGCCCCTCACATGTTCACGTGTGTGGAGCCTTAATTCGCGAGTGGTGAGGCCAATATATATTTTGCCACAACCGCATGTGGCATAATATATGACGTTATTTGTACGGCAGGTGATATGATGTTCAATCAAAAATTCGGTATTACCGTCTGCCGACAAAAAGGAAGTTGCCCTGACCATATTGCGACAGGCAATACAGGAGCCGCATGGGAGGAACCCTTTTAGGGGTTCCCCCCCACCAAAAATGCGTGGCACCTTGGCCACATAATGGCTCTGAACCAGTCTATCACGCAAGTTGGATGCACGGCGAGATGTCATCAAGGGACTAGGGGGTAACAGAGCCCCAATGGATGGATCCATTTTTAGGACACCCCAATGACGTCTTAAAATTGTGCACATCTCCTGCCAGTGATCATTAAAAGTAGAGATGAAACGCACAGATGGAAAAGATTCTTCCCTCAGTTTGGACTTGGGAACCAAAAGATCGGCTCGCACTGTTCTCTGAGCACGTCCAAAACCGCGGCGCACACTCCTCCCACTATAACTGTCGCGGGCGGGGAGGACGCTGCGCTCACCACGCTCGGGTCCGGCGCTGCTGCGGCTGCTGCTCGGTGGCTCGAGCGGTGGGCCGGATCCGGGGACTCGAGTGGTGCTCCTCGCCCGTGAGTGAAAGGGGGGTAGTTTGGGTTTGGGGAGTTGGTCCGTGACGCCACCCACGGTTTGTGGTGAGGTTGGGACACCACCGCTGCTCTGGACGGGGATCCCGGGAGCAATGACAGGGAGCAGCCGAGATGTTTCTCTCCCCTCCGTGGGTAGGGGATTTGGTGGTCTCGGGCCCGGTGAGGTGTCGGGGAGGCAGGGTTGGCGAGGTGCAGGGTCGCAGGGGCAGCGCGGTGCCAGATGGCACGGTGGTACTCACTCAGCCAAGAATGGATACAGAGTCTCCGGTAAAACAAACGGCTGGATGGACGGGTCCCGCAGCCGGCTGCTGTGGTCACTCCCGGTAGGTTGGTGGTGGCTGCCTTTCCCTGCACCTGTTGTGTATCTTCGGTCCCGATGGCTTCCCACCGGTAACCTGCTCCCCAGCTTGGATATGTGCCGGCGGAGCCCCTTTTTGCCCGCAGGCTCTGGCCCTGGGAATTCTAGCCTTGGCGGTAGCTGTATTTCCCTTTCTCTGTTTGGACGGTTGCCTTCAATCAGGTCTTTGCTGCTAGGAAACCCCGGAGGTTCCGGTCGCTAACGGATTTGACCTGTTTAACGGCGACTCCAAGCTTGGTCGGGGTCCGCAGGCCCTGCCGGTTTGTGCCGGCTTCTCTTCGCTCCCCGGTTCGGTATCGGCGGGCCATCACCCATCCCCGATCCTACAGTTCTGCGTCGATCGGCCTCTCCTGCAGACGGCCACCACCGTCTGCCAACGTTGCTCTCGGTGTCCGGGCCACGTACCCGGACACGGTCAGTCTGCTCCTCTACTACTACTTCACTCCTTCTCCTTCACTCTCTGAACTACTCTGCCTTCCTTTCCCGCCTCCAGGACTGTGAACTCCTCAGTGGGTGAGGCCAACCGCCTGGCTCCACCCCACCTGGTGTGGACATCAGCCCCTGGAGGGAGGCAACAAGGATTTGTGTGTGACGGATGTGCCTATCTCGGGGTGTGGGGTGTGTTGTTGCAGTACCTGTGACGACCTGGCTTGTCCAGGGCGCCACATTCCCCCTTGACATAAACCTCTCCCGAAGGTCCTGGGCTTGTTCTTTAAAGAGGGTTTCGGTAGAACATACCCTCCTTGCCCTTAAATATTGAATTGAACTTCCATCTGATATCCCTTTTAACTGTTCAGTAGTTTGCAGTGTAGTGTCGTTAGTTGTTACATCACATCTGAATCTGGTTGTGTAGGGTCCGGCAGTGTCCTCGCATGCGACACTGAAGTCTCGAGGAGTAAAGCAGAGCTGTGACCTCCATAGTAGGATCACGGTTCGCGCATCCACACACTCGCACACCACGCGGTACGAGCCGCTCCTCCGCCGGCGCTCCCCCGCTATATTTTATTACAATAACAGCAGATTGTAATCTCTGCTTCTCAATTACAGAGATTTTCATCAGGATCGTATTCAGAGGTGAAGTGATTATTTCATTTGCTTTCTTTGAGACGCCGCCGCCATCTAATCACTGAACTGCGCTCCGCATTCTCCTTCTCACTTCTCCAGGAACTGATAAAATAACACTTCTGAATAACAAGTCTCCCGGAGTAACTTTATACTTCGCTTCTGAGGAGCATCAAAGTGATAAGAAACCTGTTTCTAAGATATATAATGGTTTAAAGGAAAACCCCGTTCATTACATAATCTTACAAGACGCGGGCGGTGCACGGAGAAGAATGTGTAAAATCCGCCCATAAGTATCGTCCACAGCCCCATAATGGCAGCCACTGTGCCTCCATATACAGCCCCATAATGGCAGCCACTGTGCCTCCATATACAGCCCCATAATGGCAGCCACTGTGCCTCCATTTATAGCCTCATAATGGCAGCCACTGTGCCTCCATTTATAGCCTCATAATGGCAGCCACTGTGCCTCCATTTATAGCCTCATAATGGCAGCCACTGTGCCTCCATTTATAGCCTCATAATGGCAGCCACTGTGCCTCCATTTATAGCCTCATAATGGCAGCCACTGTGCCTCCATTTATAGCCTCATAATGGCAGCCACTGTGCCTCCATTTATAGCCTCATAATGGCAGCCACTGTGCCTCCATTTATAGCCTCATAATGGCAGCCACTGTGCCTCCATTTATAGCCTCATAATGGCAGCCACTGTGCCTCCATTTATAGCCTCATAATGGCAGCCACTGTGCCTCCATGTACAGCCTCATAATGGCAGCCACTGTGCCTCCATTTATAGCCTCATAATGGCAGCCACTGTGCCTCCATGTACAGCCCCATAACGGCAGCCACTGTGCCTCCATTTATAGCCTCATAATGGCAGCCACTGTGCCTCCATGTACAGCCCTATAATGGCAGCCACTGTGCCTCCATGTATAGCCTCATAATGGCAGCCACTGTGCCTCCATGTACAGCCCCATAATGGCAGCCACTGTGCCTCCATTTACAGCCCCATAATGGCAGCCACTGTGCCTCCATTTACAGCCTCATAATGGCAGCCACTGTGCCTCCATTTACAGCCCCATAATGGCAGCCACTGTGCCTCCATTTACAGCCCCATAATGGCAGCCACTGTGCCTCCATTTACAGCCCCATAATGGCAGACACTGTGCCTCCATTTACAGCCCCATAATGGCAGCCACTGTGCCTCCATTTACAGCCCCATAATGGTAGCCACTGTGCCTCCATGTACAGCCCCATAATGGCAGACACTGTGCCTCCATTTACAGCCCCATAATGGCAGCCACTGTGCCTCCATTTACAGCTCATAATGGCAGCCACTGTGCCTCCATTTACAGCTCATAATGGCAGCCACTGTGCCTCCATTTACAGCTCATAATGGCAGACACTGTGCCTCCATTTACAGCCCCATAATGGCAGCCACTGTGCCTCCATTTACAGCCCCATAATGGCAGCCACTGTGCCTCCATTTACAGCTCATAATGGCAGCCACTGTTCCTCCAATTACAGCCCCATAATGGCAGCCACTGTGCCTCCATTTACAGCCCCATAATGGCAGCCACTGTGCCTCCATTTACAGCCCCATAATGGCAGCCACTGTGCCTCCATTTACAGCCCCATAATGGCAGCCACTGTGCCTCCATTTACAGCCCCATAATGGCAGCCACTGTGCCTCCATTTACAGCCCCATAATGGTAGCCACTGTGCCTCCATGTACAGCCTCATAATGGCAGCCACTGTTCCTCCATATACAGCCCCATAATGGCAGCCACTGTGCCTCCATTTACAGCCTCATAATGGCAACCAATGTGCCTCCATATACAGCCCCATAATGGCAGCCACTGTGCCTCCATTTACAGCCTCATAATGGCAGCCAATGTGCCTCCATATACAGCCCCATAATGGCAGCCACTGTGCCTCCATTTATAGCCTCATAATGGCAGCCACTGTTCCTCCAATTACAGCCCCATAATGGCAGCCACTGTGCCTCCATGTACAGCCTCATAATGGCAGCCACTGTTCCTCCATATACAGCCCCATAATGGCAGCCACTGTGCCTCCATTTACAGCCTCATAATGGCAGCCACTGTGCCTCCATTTACAGCCTCATAATGGCAGCCACTGTGCCTCCATATACAGCCCCATAATGGCAGCCACTGTGCCTCCATTTACAGCCCCATAATGGCAGCCACTGTGCCTCCATTTACAGCCCCATAATGGCAGACACTGTGCCTCCAATTACAGCCCCATAACGGCAGCCACTGTGCCTCCATTTACAGCCTCATAATGGCAGACACTGTGACTCCATTTACAGCCCCATAATGGCAGCCACTGTGCCTCCATTTACAGCCCCATAACGGCAGCCACTGTGCCTCCATTTACAGCCCCATAACGGCAGCCACTGTGCCCCCATTTACAGCCCCATAATGGCAGCCACTGTGCCTCCATCTACAGCTCATAATGGCAGCCACTGTGCATCCATTTACAGCCCCATAACGGCAGCCACTGTGCCTCCATTTACAGCCCCATAATGGCAGCCACTGTGCCTCCAATTACAGCCTCATAATGGCAGACACTGTGCCTCCATTTATAGCCTCATAATGGCAGCCACTGTGCCTCCATTTACAGCCCCATAATGGCAGCCACTGTGCCTCCATGTACAGCCCCATAACGGCAGCCACTGTGCCTCCATGTACAGCCCCATAACGGCAGCCACTGTGCCTCCATTTATAGCCTCATAATGGCAGCCACTGTGCCTCCATTTATAGCCTCATAATGGCAGCCACTGTGCCTCCATGTACAGCCCCATAATGGCAGCCACTGTGCCTCCATTTACAGCCCCATAACGGCAGCCACTGTGCCTCCATTTATAGCCTCATAATGGCAGCCACTGTGCCTCCATGTACATCCCCATAATGGCAGCCACTGTGCCTCCATTTACAGCCCCATAACGGCAGCCACTGTGCCTCCATTTATAGCCTCATAATGGCAGCCACTGTGCCTCCATGTACAGCCCCATAATGGCAGCCACTGTGCCTCCATGTATAGCCCCATAATGGCAGCCACTGTGCCTCCATTTACAGCCCCATAATGGCAGCCACTGTGCCTCCATTTACAGCCCCATAATGGCAGCCACTGTGCTTCCATTAACAGCCCCATAATGGCAGCCACTGTGCCTCCATTTACAGCCCCATAATGGCAGCCACTGTGCCTCCATTTACAGCCTCATAATGGCAGCCACTGTGCCTCCATATACAGCCCCATAATGGCAGCCACTGTGCCTCCAATTACAGCCTCATAATGGCAGCCACTGTGCCTCCATTTATAGCCTCATAATGCCAGCCACTGTGCCTCCAATTACAGCCCCATAATGCCAGCCACTGTGCCTCCATTTACAGCCCCATAATGCCAGCCACTGTGCCTCCAATTACAGCATCATAATGCCAGCCAATGTGCCCCAAATTCCAGCAATGTTCCCCATAGCAGAGCGCCCCCTATAGTGTCACCAGAGTAAGGCAGGGGTCAGACACGCATACAAAACGTCATCCACGTTTCATCTGGAAAACTTGTATCCATATTGTTCATTTTTTACATCCGTTTTTAAACATCACGGCCCTATGTAAATGTGATGAGATGATTGCTGCATGTCGATCCTGTGGAAATTATCCGCGACATCCGAGCGCGAGCGCCAGAGAAGCCGAGGAAGCTGATTTCCATTCTGCACACAGATCTCATCTCACGAGTGCAGGGGGGCGCCGAAACTTATTATCCCCCCTTTATGTAGCTGAAAGGAATAATAGATATTCCATGTGGAGGATACTCTGAATTATTGACACCATTGCAAATGCAGCAGTGCCAAAACAGGAAAGTTCTTTACATCTGGCATGAATGAAGCAAAGTGCTGAATTTTTGGAATTTTTGGGTAACAGACAGGACACTGTTTGCAATATTAATATGAACTACCTCCGATAGCATATGTACTATGAGATTAGAGGAAACCTCCTGGTTTGTGCAGGGACTGATTTTGTGGCACTCTTTCAGGAGTTGTTTAACGTTTGGGGCGCAAGACTGAAGGCGCGTCATCTGACTGTAGATTTGTGAATCCTCATCTATGGTGAATGCTGTCAGGATTCTTTAGTGCCAGCACACGGAGCGGGCAGTCATGTGACCACAAGTATATGATCTGCATACTTCCAGCCACATTCCAACTAGACGTGTCCGGCCTCACTCAGTTCATGTAAATCACTAGTCAGCATGTGACCACATCTATACAAATGTAAGAGAGTGTCCAGTGCCCTGCAGCACCCCCTGAAGAAGTCACGGTCCAAATATATATGTTTTGTTGCAATTTATTTACATGTGTATTTTCTTCTGTAATATTGCTGTCTGCCACTAGATGTCACCGGTCTCTGATCCCTTAGTGATAGGGGAGAATCGGGAGTTGAGGTGAAGTGGCAGGACTGCGTGGGTTAACAGGGGGAGTACAGTCCCCAGCCAAAGAGAATATAGGGAACTAGAAGGTGGCCCGATTCTACGCATCGGGTATTCTAGAATTTACGTATTGTGTAGTTCATGTATGATTTTTGTTATATATATATATATATATATATATATATATATATATATATATATATATATATATATATGTTGTTGTGTGTAGTTACCAAGTGTTTGTGTAGGGGCTGTACATGTTCTGGGTGTTGTCTGGGTGTGGCGGGGGGTGAGAGCGGTGTTGTATGTGTGTTGCGTGTGTTGCGTTTTTTGTGGAGCGCTGTGTGTCTGTAGCGTTGTGTGTGTGTTGAGCGGTTTGTGTGTGTGTGGTGTGTTTTGGGGGGAGGTATGTTTTGTGCAATGTGTGTGTTGTGCGGTATGTGCGTATATTTCTGTGTGCCGCGGTGCTTATGTGTTGGGTGTTGTGTGTGTGCGGCGTTGTCTGTATGTGTGGGTCTCTGTGTAGGGCAGTTGTTTGTGGTTCCCAGTGTGTGTGTGTGGTGTGTTGTGAAGTGCGCGCGCGCGCGCGTGTGTGTGTGTGTGTGTTGGGAGGAGGTGTGCACTTCCCATCGTGCTCCATCCCCCATGCAGCGCACTCCCCATCGTGCTCCATCCCCTATGCTGCGCACCCCCCATCGTGCTCCATCTCCCATGCTGCGCACTCCCAAACGTGCTCCATCCGCCATGCTGCGCACTCCCAAACGTGCTCCATCCACCATGCTGCACACTCCCAAACGTGCTCCATCCGCCATGCTGCGCACTCCCAAACGTGCTCCATCCGCCATACTCCACACTCCCCATCGTGCTCCATCCCCCATGCAGCGCACTCCCAAACGTGCTCCATCCGTCATGCTGCGCACTCCCAAACGTGCTCCATCCGCCATGCTGCGCACTCCCAAACGTGCTCCATCCACCATGCTGCGCACTCCCAAACGTGCTCCATCCGCCATGCTGCGCACTCTCAAACGTGCTCCATCCGCCATACTCCACACTCCCCATCGTGCTCCATCCCCCATGCAGCGCACTCCCAAACGTGCTCCATCCGCCATGCTGCGCACTCCCAAACGTGCTCCATCCACCATGCTGCGCACTCCCAAACGTGCTCCATCCGCCATGCTGCGCACTCCCAAACGTGCTCCATCTGCCATGCTGCGCACTCCCAAACGTGGTCCATCCGCCATGCTGTGCACTCCCAAACGTGGTCCATCCGCCATGCTGCGCACTCCCAAACGCACCCCCGATCGTGCTCCATCCCCCATGCTGCACCAGCATCAGCCTCTCTACCCGCAGCATCAGCCTCTCTGCCCGCAGCATCAGCCTCTCTCCTCCCAGCATCAGCCTCTCTACCCGCAGCATCAGCCTCTCTCCTCCCAGCATCAGCCTCTCTACCCGCAGCATCAGCCTCTCTCCTCCCAGCATCAGCCTCTCTACCCGCAGCATCAGCCTCTCTCCTCCCAGCATCAGCCTCTCTGTCCCCGGCATCAGCCTCTCTCATCCCAGCATCAGCCTCTCTCCTCCAAGCATCAGCCTTTTCTGTCCCCAGCATCAGCCTCTCTCCTCCCAGCATCAGCCTTTTCTGTCCCCAGCATCAGCCTCTCTCCTCCCAGCCTACCCCAGCCTCAGCCTCCCCCAGCATCAGCCTCTCTCCTCCCAGCATCAGCCTCTCTCCTCCCAGCATCAGCCTCTCTCCTCCCAGCATCAGCCTCTCTCCTCCCAGCATCAGCCTTTTCTGTCCCCAGCATCAGCCTCTCTCCTCCCAGCCTACCTCAGCCTCCCCCAGCATCAGCCTCCCCCAGCATCAGCCTCTCTCCTCCCAGCATCAGCCTCTCTCTTCCCAGCATCAGCCTCTCTCCTCCCAGCCTACCCCAGCCTCAGCCTCCCCCAGCATCAGCCTCTCTCCTCCCAGCATCAGCCTTTCTCCTCCCAGCCTACCCCAGCCTCAGCCTCCCCCAGCATCAGCCTCTCTCCTCCCAGCATCAGCCTCTCTCCTCCCAGCCTACCCCAGCCTCAGCCTCCCCCAGCCTCAGCCTCCCCCAGCATCAGCCTCTCTCCTCCCAGCATCAGCCTTTTCGGTCCCCAGCATCAGCCTCTCTCCTCCCAGCCTACCCCAGCCTCAACCTCCCCCAGCATCAGCCTCTCTCCTCCCAGCCTCCTCCAGCACGCCGTGCTCCTCTGCCGACACTCACACACCCGATCGCATACACTCACACACACACACACACACACACCCGATCGCATACACTCACACACACCCGATCGCATACACTCACGCACAAACACATTGACGATATTGCACATACGCGCTCACACTCACAAAATCCGGAGATACCACATGCTTCTGGCCATGTAATCCTCCGACAGATCCTGGAAGCTCACAGCACAGTATCGCCGCCGAGAAGCAAGCGATATCCCAGGATGTTGTGAGTGTGTGGATGTGATGTGTGTGTGAGGTGTGTGTGAGAGTGAGTGTGATCTGATGTGTGCATGCGTGTGTGTATTTTCCGCCGCTGCAGGACCTTGATGCGCTGGTAACTATGCTTCCATGGTTACCAGCGTATCTCGTCCCCCGCTCGCACGGGAGCCCACACCAGCATACGCCGGCCAGCCCCAGCAATGCGAGGGTATGTGTCCCCTGGTTTGGCGGCGTACGCTGATGTGGGCTCCCGGGGGTACAGTACTCACCTTGGAATCGCAGCTCCGTGACCGTGTCGGTTCGGGGAATGCGTGGGAGGGGCGGGGCCAGAGCTAGCGTGCATTGCGTGAGGGGGGCGGGGCGTGGCCGAGTTGCCAATGCCTGCAGGGTGTCGGGGCGAGAGGCCAATCTGTGGGGGGGGCGGAGCCTGGGCGAGCGGCCGGCCAATCCGTGTGGGCGCGCAGCCTGGGCGAGCGGCCAATCCGTGTGGGGGGCGGGGCCATGGCGAGCCCAGCGGCCAATCAGCTTTGTGTCACCGTAAGGACACAATTTTGGAGCAAAACAGACAGACAGACAGACAGAGAGACAGACAGACAGAATAAGGCAATTATATATATAGATGGTGCTTCCTGGTTCAAGAGAGTAAAGGGGGCTTTACACGCTACGACATCGCTAATGTAAAGTCGTTGGGGTCACGGAATTGGTGACGCACATCCGGTCGCATTAGCGATGCCATTGCGTGTGACACCTATGAGCGATTTTGCATCGTCGCAAAAACGTGCAAAATCGCTCATCGGTGACATGGGGGTCCATTCTCAAATATCGTTACTGCAGCAGTAACGAAGTTGTTCCTCGTTCCTGCGGCAGCACACATCGCTCCGTGTGACACCGCAGGAATGAGGTACCTCTCCTTACCTGCCTCCCGGCCACAATGCGGAAGGAAGGAGATGGGTGGGATGTTACGTCCCGCTCATCTCCGCCCCTCCGCTTCTATTGGGTGGCGGTTCAGTGACGCAGCTGTGACGTCGCTGTGATGCTGAACGAACCGCCCCCTTAGAAAGCAGGCGGTTCACCGGTAACAGCGACGTCGCCGGGCAGGTAAGTAGTGTGACGGGTCTTGGCGATGTTGTGCGGCACGGGCAGCGATTTGCCCGTGTCGCACAACAGATGGGGGCGGGTACCCACGCTAGCGATATCGGTACCGATATTGCAGTGTTTAAAGCGGCCTTTAGGCAAGAGTGACAGAGTGAGAAGGCTTAGAGGCAGAATCGGTGGAGTGGAGTAGTGTGGTGTTGAGGAGACAGGTTAAGAGTGAGAAGGCCTAGAGGCAGATTCAGTGGAGTAGTGTGGTGTGGAGGAGACAGGTTAAGATTGAGAAGGCTTAGAGGCAGAATCGGCAGAGTAGAGTAGTGTGGTGTAGAGGAGACAGGTTAAGAGTGAGAAGGCCCAGAGGCAGATTTGGCAGAGTGAAGTAGTGTGGTGTGGAGAAGACAGGTTCAGTGAGAAGGCCTAGAGGCAGATTTGGCAGAGTGTGGTGTGGTGGTGTGGAAGAGACAGGGTGAGTGAGAAGGTTTAGAGGCAGAATCGGTGGAATGGAGTAGTGTGGTGTGGTAGAGACAGGTTAAGAGTGAGAAGGCCTAGAGACAGATTTGGCAGAGTGGAGTAGTGTGGTGTGGAGGAGACAGGTTAACAGTGAGAGGGCCTAGAGGCAGATTCAGCAGAGTGGAGTAGTGTGGTGTGGAGGAGACAGGTTAAAAGTGAAAAGGCCCAGAGGCAGATTCAACGGAGTGGAGTAGTGTGGTGTGGAGGAGACAAACTAACAGTGAGAAGGCCCAGAGGCAGAATCAGCAGAGTGGAGTAGTGTGGTGTGGAGGAGACAGGTTAAGAGTGAGAAGCCCCAGTGGCAGATTCAGCGGAGTAGAGTAGTGTGGTGTGGAGGAGACTGGTTAAGAGTGAGAAGGCCCAGAGGCAGATTTGGCAGAGTGAAGTAGTGTGGTGTGGAGAAGACAGGTTCAGTGAGAAGGCCTAGAAGCAGATTTGGCAGAGTGTGGTGTGGTGGTGTGGAAGAGACAGGGTGAGTGAGAAGGTTTAGAGGCAGAATCGGTGGAATGGAGTAGTGTGGTGTGGTAGAGACAGGTTAAGAGTGAGAAGGCCTAGAGACAGATTTGGCAGAGTGGAGTAGTGTGGTGTGGAGGAGACAGGTTAACAGTGAGAGGGCCTAGAGGCAGATTCAGCAGAGTGGAGTAGTGTGGTGTGGAGGAGACAGGTTAAGAGTGAGAAGCCCCAGTGGCAGATTCAGCGGAGTGGAGTAGTGTGGTGTGGAGGAGACTGGTTAAGAGTGAGAAGGTCTAGAGGCAGATTCGGCGGAGCGGAGTAGTGTGGTGTGGAGTCAGACTGTTTGACTAACCATAGCGTCAGGTGGTTGGGAGAGAAAAGGAAGGATAAAGTGCCCATCCCTCCCCTCTTTGATGGCTGAGTTGTCAAAAGAGAGTAATGATTGTGGAAGATCATGGTGTCAAACCTGCCATTATTAACTGGAAGCTGTGTTTTAAGCAAGCATACAGTAAAGTTGTTACAGTTTTAACCCATGGTGGACTCGTCACTGGTAGTGTTGCCTGTGATGTTTTACAGTGTGATTGGGATCCAGAAATTCTGGCTGAAACTCAAGATGTGCAGTTTCAAGCAGGTACCACCTCCACACCTACTCCCCTAACCACTCTGCACCTCGTGTCTTTAGCGTGCCGGGGTAGGCTGAGGATTGTAGCCCTCGCCCACGACTACTGCCCATGTTACACAAATTCTATACTTTCAGTCACGCGCCCTCCCGCTACTGGACATACCCTTTGAGGATTCACAAGTCTGCAGTCACACAGCCTAGAAAGCCCCTTTAACCCCTTCAGCCCCCGGGCACTTTCCGTTTTTGCGTTTTTGTTTTTTGCTCCTTTTCTTCCAAGAGCCGTAACTTTTTTATTATTCCGTCAATCTTGCCATATGAGGGCTTGTTTTTTGCGGGACGAGTTGTACTTTTAAATGAAATCATAAGTTTTACCATATAGTGTACTGGAAAACGGCAAAAAAATTCCAAGTGCGGAAAAATTGCAAAAAAAGTGGGATCGTACAATAGTTTTTGGGATATTTTATTCACGGTGTTCACTATATGGTAAAACTGATGTCTGGGTGTGATGCCTCAGGTCGGTGCGAGTTTGTAGACACCAAACATGTATAGGTTTACTTGTATCTAAGGGGTTAAAAAAAATTCACAAGTTTGTCCAATAAAAGTGGCGCACGTTTTGCGCCATTTTCCGAAACACGTAGAGTTCTTATTTTTTGGGATCTATGGCTCAGTGATGGCTTATTTTTTGCGTCTCGAGCTGACGTTTATAATGGTACCATTTTTGCGCAGATGCTACGTTTTGATCGCCTGTTATTGCATTTTGCGCAAAACTTGCGGCGACCAAAAAACGTAATTTTGGCGTTTGGAATTTTTTTGCCACTACGCCGTTTACCAATCAGAATAATTGATTTTATATTTTGATAGATCGGGCATTTCTGAACGCGGCGATACCAAATATGTGTATATTTATTTATTTTTTAACCCTTTAATTTTCAATGGGGGGAAAGGGGGGTGATTTGAACTTTTAGGTTTTTTGTTTTTTTTTTATTTTTTAAAACTTTTTTTTTTACTTTTTTTTTTTATTTTACTAGTCCCCCTAGGGGGCTATAGCAATCAGCAATCCGATCGCTGATCGCTATCTGCTGATCACAGCAATACCGCTGTAATCAGCAGATTCACTCACTTTGGTTTTCCCTCTGCTCTCGGCCGAGGGAAAATGAAAGTGAAAGATCATAGCAGCAGGCGTCATCACATGACCCTGTGCTACGATGGCAACCACCGATAGTCACGTGATAACACACGTGACTTCCGGTGGGGGCGGCGGTAAGTAACAAACATGGCCGCGCGCATTTAAATCTTGCTGCCAGACTTTGGCAGCAAGATTTAAGGGATTAATGGCCGCGGGTGGAAGCGATTCCACCCGCGGCTAGCAGGCACACGTCAGCTGTTGAAAACAGCTGATATGTGTGCCGATCCACGCCGTCTGCCCGCGGCAGGGGGCGGGGCTTAACGGGACACGATCCTGGACGGATAGATCCGTCCAAGGTCGTGAAGGGGTTAAGCTGTTTGTGTCTATATCTGGATAAACAGTGGTCGTTATCTGACCTGCACCCTGTTGAAGGTTTATCTATCATGCAAAAGTAATGTATTTTTATTGCAAAAAAGTGAAATTCATGAAAAGATAAAGGTGGATAGCCGAAGGGACAAAGCTCACAAATTTGATAAACTGATACATTCTAAAATTGATAAATTTGTTGAACCGTCACAGTCAATCCTGTTGTGAATACATTTTCCAGTTTGGGGCTCCCTCTTGGGGTCAGTGCTGGTAGTGCAGTTGACTTGTTGAAAGGGAACCAAACAGCTGTGGAGGATTGGCAATCAGGTCATTCAAATTCGGCCTATATTAAGAGGGAGCCTCACAGCAGCAAAAGCATAACTGACACTCACAACAGTACCCCCCCTTGAGGAGGGGTCACTGAACAATCACCAACGCCACCGGGTCACTCAGGATGAATGGCGCGAACCAACCTGTCCGCATGAATGTCAGAAGCCACAACCCAAGAGTTATCCTCCTGCCCATAACCCTTCCATTTCACAAGGTACTGAGGCTTCCGCCTACAACGACGGGAATCCAGAATTTTTTCAACCTCATACTCCAGATCCCCTTGTACCAAAACAGGGTCAGGAGGCGCTGCTGCAGGAACTGTTGGCTCCACATGTGTCTTCAACAAGGACTTATGGAAGACATTGTGAATCTTAAATGATGCAGGCAGAGCCAAATGGAAAGATACAGGGTTGGTAATCTCCGAAATCTTATAAGGCCCAATAAATCTGGGTTTAAATTTAGGAGATGGAACTCTCATAGGAATATTTTAGAGGACAACCACACCATGTCCCCCACTTTAAACCGGGGACCAGCAGTCCGACGCCGGTTGGCAAACTTTTGGGCAGTTTCTTGGGATTGAAACAATTTATCCACTACCTGCCCCCAAATCTGCTGCATTCTGTTTACCACCGAATCCACCCCTGGACAATCAGACGCCTCAAGCTACCCCGAGAGGAACCTGGGGTGATACCCAAAATTGCAGAAAAATGGGGACACCAACGTGGTAGAGCTAGCTCTATTGTTAAGGGCAAATTCAGCCAAAGGCAAAAACGAAACCCAATCATCCTGATCCGCAGAAAACAAAACACCGTAAATAGGTCTCCAGGGTCTGGTTAGCCCTTTCAGTCTGACCGTTAGTCTAAGGATGAAACGCCAAGGAGAAAGACAGCTGAACACCCAATTTGGAACAAAAAATCCTCCAAAATCTGGATACGAACTGCACCCCTCTGTCAGAAAGAATATTTTCGGGAATACCATGCAAACGAACAACATGTTGGAAAAACAAAGGCACCAACTCTGATGAAGACGGCAACTTAGATAGGGGAACCAAGTGGACCATCTTGGAGAATCTATCACAGATCACCCAAATCACAATAATTTTCTGAGAGACGGGAAGCTCTGAAATAAAATCCATAGAGATGTGCATCCAAGGTCTCTTAGGTACCGGCAAAGGCAATAATAGCCCACTAGAACGTGAACAACAGGGCTTGGACCTAGAACAAACTCCACACGACTGCACAAAATGACGGACATCTCGGGACAGGGAAGGCCACCAAAAAGAGCGGCTCACAAGATCCCGAGTACCAAAAATGCCAGGATGACCTGCCAAAACAGAGTAATGAACCTCAGAGTCAACTCGGTTTCTCCATTGGTCCGGGACAAACAGTTTCCACGCAGGACATCTCTCAGGTTTATTCCCCTGGTTAAGAGTGAGAAGGCCTACAGGCAGATTCGGCGGAGCGGAGTAGTGTGGTGTGGAGTCAGACTGTTGGACTAACCATAGCGTCAGGTGGTTGGGAGAGAAAAGGAAGGATAAAGTGCCCATCCCTCCCCTCTTTGGTGGCTGAGTTGTCAAAAGAGAGTAATGCCTGTGGAAGATCATGGTGTCAAACCTGTCATTATTAACTGGAAGCTGTGTTTTAAGCAAGCATATAGTAAATTTGTTACAGTTTTAACCCATGGTGGACTCGTCACTGGTAGTGTTACCTGTGATGTTGTACAGTGTGATTGGGATCCAGAAATGCTGGCTGAAACTCAAAATGTGCAGTTTCAAGCAGGTACCACCTCCACACCTACTCCCCTAACCACTCTGCACCTCGTGTCTTTAGCGTGCCGGGGTAGGCTGAGGATTGTAGCCCTCGCCCACGACTACTGCCCATGTTACACAAATTCTATACTTTCAGTCACGCGCCCTCCCGCTACTGGACATACCCTTTGAGGATTCACAAGTCTGCAGTCACACAGCCTAGACAGCCCCTTTAAGCTGTTTGTGTCTATATCTGGATAAACAGTGGTCGTTATCTGACCTGCACCCTGTTGAAGGTTTATCTAGCATGCAAAAATAATGTATTTGTATTGCAAAAAAGTGAAATTCATGAAAAGATAAAGGTGGATACCTGAAGGGACAAAGCTCACAAATTTGATAAACCGATACATTCTAGAATTGATAAATTTGTTGAACCATCACAGTCAATCCTGTTGTGAATACATTTTCCAGTTTGGGGTTCCCTCTTGTTGTCAGTGCTGGTAATGCAGTTGACTTGTTGAATGGGAACCAAACGGGCTGTGGAGGATTGGCAATCAGGTCATTCAAATTGGGCCTATATAACTGAGTAGTTTTCTCCTGTTCTTTGCCGGTGCTCACTGTATCTCCTGTGTGCTAAGAACATTCTGACACCAGACCTTTTCTCTGTGTCTACCCGAACTCCTCTCAGATAAGTTGGTCTTTGTACCTCTGCTTATGGTTTCCACTTTCTTGTTATTTTGCCTGTGTGGAGTTATTGGTAGAGTTGGATAATTCCCTGCTGGGAGTATCTATGTACCTTGCTCCATGTTCTGCTATGTATTGTGTTTTGTAATGCTTGGTACTAAATTCAGTCCTTCCTCTATATCAGTGTTTTTCTTGGATCCCAGTAAAATCAGAGTACTGATTTAGTGGGGGAGAGCCTGTGTAGGCTCAGCATTTTTCCATATCAGGCGTGCTGGTATTTACTAGGGTTTTTACAGCTGCAGTCAGTGCTCTTTCCTATCCTTTCCTATGCAGATAGTTTGGGCCTCATCTTTGCTGAATTGGTTCTCTAGCTATGTATTGTGTTTTCCTATATCACCATAGTCTTTACATGTGGGGGGGCTATCTATATCCTTGGGGACTGCTCAGAGGCAGATTAGCTTTTCTAATATTTCTCTCTGTAAGAATATTTATTTCTCCGGCTGTTTCGAGTTGACCAGGTCATCGTAGGCTCGCCCCACGGCTACTTCTAGTTGTGTGTCAGTATTAGGTCTGCAATCCATTAAGGTTCCAGCCACTCTGGTTATTTTTTGGGTATCCGAGTTTTTGTCCTTTTTCTAATCCTCCTCGGTCACTGAATCATAACACAATCCCCTCCATGTATTATAGATTCTGTTAGCGCCATTATACCCCCTATGTGTTAGTTCTCTTTTTTCTCTCTCATTACATTAGTATACAACTTCACAGTGAAATACATTGAGCAGATCACACATTAACACCCAGAAAGTAAACACGGAAGAAAAAAATATTCTCTCATTCATGCAGAAAAACAAAACTGAAAAGTGTAAAACATTTTACAGGACATTAATCCCTCTAATCCAGACCGGGGGCGAATTACACATTCATTTACCACATTTACAGCCGTCAGTCCCAAAGGAAATAAGAAAAGTCACACAGTGATTGTGAGCGATTACAGGAAAAACGGATCATACGGAAAATAGGAGGAAGGAAGGAATCTTCTATTAATATTATTTTAATGTAAATTCAAACTGAAAGAAATTTGAGAAAAATTAAAACCTGAATTTCTTCATTAACAGTAATGGCTACATATCAGTAATGAGATTAAGAAATTGTACAAGATATTCCAAGTTATATTCAATAAAATACTGCCCCTATGTACAAAAATATAACTACTATACTACTGCCCCTATGTACAAGAATATATCTACTATAATACTGCCCCTATGTACAAGAATATACTTACTATAATACTGCCCCTATGTACAAGAATATATCTACTATAATACTGCCCCTATGTACAAGAATATAACTACTATAATACTGCCCTCTATGTACAATAATATAACTACTATAATACTGCCCTCTATGTACAAGAATATAACTACTATAATACTGCCCCCTATGTACAATAATATAACTACTATAATACTGCCCCTATGTACAAGAATATAACTACTATAATACTGCCCTCTATGTACAAGAATATAACTACTATAATACTGCCCCTATGTACAAGAATATATCTACTATAATACTGCCCCTATGTACAAGAATATATCTACTATAATACTGCCCCTATGTACAAGAATATATCTACTATAATACTGCCCCTATGTGCAAGAATATAACTACTATAATACTGCCCCTATGTACAAGAATATAACTACTATAATACTGCCCTCTATGTACAATAATATAACTACTATAATACTGCCCTCTATGTACAAGAATATAACTACTATAATACTGCCCCCTATGTACAATAATATAACTACTATAATACTGCCCCTATGTACAAGAATATAACTACTATAATACTGCCCTCTATGTACAAGAATATAACTACTATAATACTGCCCCTATGTACAAGAATATATCTACTATAATACTGCCCCTATGTACAAGAATATATCTACTATAATACTGCCCCTATGTACAAGAATATATCTACTATAATACTGCCCCTATGTGCAAGAATATAACTACTATAATACTGCCCCTATGTACAAGAATATAACTACTATAATACTGCTCTCTATGTAAAAGAATATAACTACTATAATACTGCCCCTATGTACAAGAATATAACTACTATAATACTGCCCTCTATGTACAAGAATATAACTACTATAATACTGCCCTCTATGTACAATAATATAACTACTATAATACTGCCCCTATGTACAAGAATACAACTACTATAATACTGCCCTCTATGTACAATAATATAACTACTATAATACTGCCCTCTATGTACAAGAATATAACTACTATAATACTGCCCCCTATGTACAATAATATAACTACTATAATACTGCCCCTATGTACAAGAATATAACTACTATAATACTGCCCTCTATGTACAAGAATATAACTACTATAATACTGCCCCCTATGTACAATAATATAACTACTATAATACTGCCCCCTATGTACAAGAACATATCTACTATAATACTGCTCTCTATGTAAAAGAATATAACTACTATAATACTGCCCCTATGTACAAGAATATAACTACTATAATACTGCTCCTATGTACAAGAATATAACTACTATAATACTGCTCCTATGTACAAGAATATAACTACTATAATACTGCCCCTATGTACAAGAACATATCTACTATAATACTGTCCCCTATGAACAAGAATATAACTACTATAATACTGCCCCTATGTACAAGAATATAACTACTATAATACTGCCCCTATGTACAAGAATATAACTACTATAATACTGCCCCTATGTACAAGAATATAACTACTATAATACTGCCCTCTATGTACAATAATATAACTACTATAATACTGCCCTCTATGTACAAGAATATAACTACTATAATACTGCCCCCTATGTACAATAATATAACTACTATAATACTGCCCCTATGTACAAGAATATAACTACTATAATACTGCCCTCTATGTACAAGAATATAACTACTATAATACTGCCCCTATGTACAAGAATATATCTACTATAATACTGCCCCTATGTACAAGAATATATCTACTATAATACTGCCCCTATGTACAAGAATATATCTACTATAATACTGCCCCTATGTGCAAGAATATAACTACTATAATACTGCCCCTATGTACAAGAATATAACTACTATAATACTGCTCTCTATGTAAAAGAATATAACTACTATAATACTGCCCCTATGTACAAGAATATAACTACTATAATACTGCCCTCTATGTACAAGAATATAACTACTATAATACTGCCCTCTATGTACAATAATATAACTACTATAATACTGCCCCTATGTACAAGAATACAACTACTATAATACTGCCCTCTATGTACAATAATATAACTACTATAATACTGCCCTCTATGTACAAGAATATAACTACTATAATACTGCCCCCTATGTACAATAATATAACTACTATAATACTGCCCCTATGTACAAGAATATAACTACTATAATACTGCCCTCTATGTACAAGAATATAACTACTATAATACTGCCCCCTATGTACAATAATATAACTACTATAATACTGCCCCCTATGTACAAGAACATATCTACTATAATACTGTCCCCTATGTACAAGAATATATCTACTATAATACTGCTCCTATGTACAAGAATATAACTGCTATAATACTGCTCTCTATGTAAAAGAATATAACTACTATAATACTGCCCCTATGTACAAGAATATAACTACTATAATACTGCTCCTATGTACAAGAATATAACTACTATAATACTGCTCCTATGTACAAGAATATAACTACTATAATACTGCCCCTATGTACAAGAACATATCTACTATAATACTGTCCCCTATGTACAAGAATATAACTACTATAATACTGCCCCTATGTACAAGAATATAACTACTATAATACTGCCCCTATGTACAAGAATATAACTACTATAATACTGCCCCTATGTACAAGAATATAACTACTATAATACTGCCCCCTATGTACAATAATATAACTACTATAATACTGCCCCTATGTACAAGAATATAACTACTATAATACTGCCCTCTATGTACAAGAATATAACTACTATAATACTGCCCCCTATGTACAATAATATAACTACTATAATACTGCCCCCTATGTACAAGAACATATCTACTATAATACTGTACCCTATGTACAAGAATATATCTACTATAATACTGCCCCTATGTACAAGAATATAACTACTATAATACTGCTCTCTATGTAAAAGAATATAACTACTATAATACTGCCCCTATGTACAAGAATATAACTACTATAATACTGCTCCTATGTACAAGAATATAACTACTATAATACTGCTCCTATGTACAAGAATATAACTACTATAATACTGCCCCTATGTACAAGAACATATCTACTATAATACTGTCCCCTATGTACAAGAATATAACTACTATAATACTGCCCCTATGTACAAGAATATAACTACTATAATACTGCCCCTATGTACAAGAATATAACTACTATAATACTGCCCCTATGTACAAGAATATAACTACTATAATACTGCCCCCTATGTACAAGAATATAACTACTATAATACTGCCCCTATGTACAAGAATATAACTACTATAATTCTGCCCCTATGTACAAGAATATAACTACTATAATACTGCCCCCTATATACAGGAATATATCTACTATAATACTGCCCCTATGTACAAGAATATAACTACTATAATACTGCCCTCTATGTACAAGAATATAACTACTATAATACTGCCCCTATGTACAAGAATATAACTACTATAATTCTGCCCCTATGTACAAGAATATAACTACTATAATACTGCCCCCTATATACAGGAATATATCTACTATAATACTGCCCCTACATTTGTGTTATATTGTGATTTCCGTTGCTTTCATACTTTGTACACTATACATGTTATCAGGTGTCAGTTCCCGGCAGAAGGTTTTGTTCTTTGTCCTTGTTCCTGCTGTTTCCATATTTCTATTTGCTCAGGTGTAATTTGCTGTGTAATATTTATTAGATGTCGGTCTGGTTGTGATTCCTCGCACTCGGCCTCGTGTAGATGGAGAAGATGCAGCAGGTGACAGCGGCGCCCGGTTCGGGCTGGAGTCACCTTCAGGCCTCAGGATGAATTAATTGCTGACGGCTTTCCCATTCCATAAATACATGGAGTTATTGTCTGCACCGAGGAGGCCGCTTCCGGGTCCAGCGGGACCGGATCCGATCTGCAATATGATGTCTAATGACACAGATTTTCCCTGTTCCTGGCACATGGGGGACTGGACCCTTTCATCATGTGGATCTGAAGAGATCTTGGAGGATCCTCAGAAATACACTGTAGAATGTTTTCATTAACTTATGTATCTAGTCCATCATAGGCATTGGCCAGTACTATTGGGATCCTGATGGCGTTTGGGAATTTAAGGGGGTAAAGTAGTCCTCTGCCTCGACAGTAATATGCAGAGATGCCCCATGTGGATCATGAAATTGATGGATCTAAACAAGGCAGCCACCGGATTGGGAACCATGTGATTTGTGCAAATTCAGCAAAATATATATATATAGTTTCCTAGCCCTCACTTGTCTATGTCAAGGTCTCCATTGATGCAATATTGTGCCTTCTGGTGCCTCTGACGTCTCAGCGCAGTTGGTGTGATGATGTCACTATTGCACGCCCGCTGTGCCGAGATGTACAGAGCTGCAGACCTTTCGACAACGAGACTGGAGCAGCAAGGGAAAGAGGAGAGGGGAGTATTTTAATATTTTGCATTATACTATATGGAGGACTATGGGGAGTGCATTATACTATATGGAGGACTATGGGGAGTGCATTATACTATATGGAGGACTATGCGGAGTGCATTATACTATATGGAGGACTATGGGGAGTGCATTATACTATATGGAGGACTACGGGGTGCATTATACTATATGGAGGACTATGGGGAGTGCATTATACTATATGGAGGACTATGGGGAGTGCATTATACTATATGGAGGACTATGGGGAGTGCATTATACTATATGGAGGACTATGGGGAGTGCATTATACTATATGGAGGACTATGGGGAGTGCATTATACTATATGGAGGAAGGACTACGGGGTGCATTATACTATATGGAGGACTATGGGGAGTGCATTATACTATATGGAGGACTACGGGGTGCATTATACTATATGGAGGACTATGGGGAGTGCATTATACTATATGGAGGACTATGGGGAGTGCATTATACTATATGGAGGACTATGGGGAGTGCATTATACTATATGGAGGACTATGGGGAGAGCATTATACTATATGGAGGACTACGGGGTGCATTATACTATATGGAGGACTATGGGGAGTGCATTATACTATATGGAGGACTATGGGGAGTGCATTATACTATATGGAGGACTATGGGGAGTGCATTATACTATATGGAGGACTATGGGGAGTGCATTATACTATATGGAGGACTATGGGGAGTGCATTATACTATATGGAGGACTATGGGGAGTGCATTATACTATATAGAGGACTATGGGGAGTGCATTATACTATATGGAGGACTATGGGGAGTGCATTATACTATATGGAGGACTATGGGGAGTGCATTATACTATATGGAGGACTATGGGGAGTGCATTATACTATATGGAGAACTATGGGGAGTGCATTATACTATATAGAGGACTATGGGGAGTGCATTATACTATATGGAGGACTATGAGGGTGCATTATACTATATGGAGGACTATGGGGAGTGCATTATACTATATGGAGGACTATGGGGAGTGCATTATACTATATGGAGGACTACGGGGTGCATTATACTATATGGAGGACTATGGGGAGTGCATTATACTATATGGAGGACTATGGGGAGTGCATTATACTATATGGAGGACTATGGGGAGTGCATTATACTATATAGAGGACTATGGGGAGTGCATTATACTATATGGAGGACTATGGGGAGAGCATTATACTATATAGAGGACTATGGGGAGTGCATTATACTATATGGAGGACTATGGGGAGTGCATTATACTATATGGAGGACTATGGGGAGTGCATTATACTATATGGAGGACTATGGGGAGTGCATTATACTATATGGAGGACTATGGGGAGTGCATTATACTATATGGAGGACTATGGGGAGTGCATTATACTATATGGAGGACTATGAGGGTGCATTATACTATATGGAGGACTATGGGGAGAGCATTATACTATATAGAGGACTATGGGGAGTGCATTATACTATATGGAGGACTATGGGGAGTGCATTATACTATATGGAGGACTATGGGGAGTGCATTATACTATATGGAGGACTATGAGGGTGCATTATACTATATGGAGGACTATGGGGAGTGCATTATACTATATGGAGGACTATGGGGAGTGCATTATACTATATGGAGGACTACGGGGTGCATTATACTATATGGAGGACTATGGGGAGTGCATTATACTATATGGAGGACTATGGGGAGTGCATTATACTATATGGAGGACTATGGGGAGTGCATTATACTATATGGAGGACTATGGGGAGTGCATTATACTATATGGAGGACTATGGGGAGTGCATTATACTATATGGAGGACTATGGGGAGTGCATTATACTATATAGAGGACTATGGGGAGTGCATTATACTATATGGAGGACTATGGGGAGTGCATTATACTATATGGAGGACTATGGGGAGTGCATTATACTATATGGAGGACTATGAGGGTGCATTATACTATATGGAGGACTATGGGGAGTGCATTATACTATATGGAGGACTATGGGGAGTGCATTATACTATATGGAGGACTACGGGGTGCATTATACTATATGGAGGACTATGGGGAGTGCATTATACTATATGGAGGACTATGGGGAGTGCATTATACTATATGGAGGACTATGGGGAGTGCATTATACTATATAGAGGACTATGGGGAGTGCATTATACTATATGGAGGACTATGGGGAGAGCATTATACTATATAGAGGACTATGGGGAGTGCATTATACTATATGGAGGACTATGGGGAGTGCATTATACTATATGGAGGACTATGGGGAGTGCATTATACTATATGGAGGACTATGGGGAGTGCATTATACTATATGGAGGACTATGGGGAGTGCATTATACTATATGGAGGACTATGGGGAGTGCATTATACTATATGGAGGACTATGAGGGTGCATTATACTATATGGAGGACTATGGGGAGAGCATTATACTATATAGAGGACTATGGGGAGTGCATTATACTATATGGAGGACTATGGGGAGTGCATTATACTATATGGAGGACTATGGGGAGTGCATTATACTATATGGAGGACTATGAGGGTGCATTATACTATATGGAGGACTATGGGGAGTGCATTATACTATATGGAGGACTATGGGGAGTGCATTATACTATATGGAGGACTACGGGGTGCATTATACTATATGGAGGACTATGGGGAGTGCATTATACTATATGGAGGACTATGGGGAGTGCATTATACTATATGGAGGACTATGGGGAGTGCATTATACTATATAGAGGACTATGGGGAGTGCATTATACTATATGGAGGACTATGGGGAGTGCATTATACTATATGGAGGACTATGGGGAGTGCATTATACTATATGGAGGACTACGGGGTGCATTATACTATATGGAGGACTATGGGGAGTGCATTATACTATATGGAGGACTATGGGGAGTGCATTATACTATATGGAGGACTATGGGGAGTGCATTATACTATATGGAGGACTATGGGGGTGCATTATACTATATGGAGGACTATGGGGAGTGCATTATACTATATGCAGGACTATGGGGGTGCATTATACTATATGGAGGACTATGGGGAGTGCATTATACTATATAGAGGACTATGGGGAGTGCATTATACTATATGGAGGACTATGGGGAGTGCATTATACTATATGGAGGACTATGGGGAGTGCATTATACTATATAGAGGACTATGGGGAGTGCATTATACTATATGGAGGACTATGGGGAGTGCATTATACTATATGGAGGACTATGGGGAGTGCATTATACTATATGGAGGACTATGGGGGGTGCATTATACTATATGGAGGACTATGGGGAGTGCATTATACTATATGGAGGACTATGGGGAGTGCATTATACTATATGGAGGACTACGGGGTGCATTATACTATATGGAGGACTATGGGGAGTGCATTATACTATATGGAGGACTACGGGGTGCATTATACTATATGGAGGACTATGGGGAGTGCATTATACTATATGGAGGACTACGGGGTGCATTATACTATATGGAGGACTATGGGGAGTGCATTATACTATATGGAGGACTACGGGGTGCATTATACTATATGGAGGACTATGGGGAGTGCATTATACTATATGGAGGACTATGGGGAGTGCATTATACTATATGGAGGACTATGGGGAGTGCATTATACTATATGGAGGACTATGGGGAGTGCATTATACTATATAGAGGACTATGGGGAGTGCATTATACTATATGGAGGACTATGGGGAGTGCATTATACTATATGGAGGACTATGGGGAGTGCATTATACTATATGGAGGACTATGGGGGGTGCATTATACTATATGGAGGACTACGGGGTGCATTATACTATATGGAGGACTATGGGGAGTGCATTATACTATATGGAGGACTACGGGGTGCATTATACTATATGGAGGACTATGGGGAGTGCATTATACTATATGGAGGACTATGGGGAGTGCATTATACTATATGGAGGACTATGGGGAGTGCATTATACTATATGGAGGACTATGGGGAGTGCATTATACTATATAGAGGACTATGGGGAGTGCATTATACTATATGGAGGACTATGGGGAGTGCATTATACTATATGGAGGACTATGGGGAGTGCATTATACTATATGGAGGACTATGGGGGGTGCATTATACTATATGGAGGACTATGGGGGGTGCATTATACTATATGGAGGACTACGGGGTGCATTATACTATATGGAGGACTATGGGGAGTGCATTATACTATATGGAGGACTACGGGGTGCATTATACTATATGGAGGACTATGGGGAGTGCATTATACTATATGGAGGACTATGGGGAGTGCATTATACTATATGGAGGACTACGGGGTGCATTATACTATATGGAGGACTATGGGGAGTGCATTATACTATATGGAGGACTACGGGGTGCATTATACTATATGGAGGACTATGGGGAGTGCATTATACTATATGGAGGACTATGGGGAGTGCATTATACTATATAGAGGACTATGGGGAGTGCATTATACTATATGGAGGACTATGGGGAGTGCATTATACTATATGGAGGACTATGGGGAGTGCATTATACTATATGGAGGACTATGGGGGGTGCATTATACTATATGGAGGACTATGGGGAGTGCATTATACTATATGGAGGACTATGGGGAGTGCATTATACTATATAGAGGACTATGGGGAGTGCATTATACTATATGGAGGACTATGGGGAGTGCATTATACTATATGGAGGACTATGGGGAGTGCATTATACTATATGGAGGACTATGGGGGGTGCATTATACTATATGGAGGACTACGGGGTGCATTATACTATATGGAGGACTATGGGGAGTGCATTATACTATATGGAGGACTACGGGGTGCATTATACTATATGGAGGACTATGGGGAGTGCATTATACTATATGGAGGACTATGGGGAGTGCATTATACTATATGGAGGACTATGGGGAGTGCATTATACTATATGGAGGACTATGGGGAGTGCATTATACTATATAGAGGACTATGGGAAGTGCATTATACTATATGGAGGACTATGGGGAGTGCATTATACTATATGGAGGACTATGGGGAGTGCATTATACTATATGGAGGACTATGGGGAGTGCATTATACTATATGGAGGACTATGGGGAGTGCATTATACTATATGGAGGACTATGGGGAGTGCATTATACTATATGGAGGACTACGGGGTGCATTATACTATATGGAAAACTATGGGGAGAGCATTATACTATATGGAGGACTATGGGGAGTGCATTATACTATATGGAGGACTACGGGGTGCATTATACTATATGGAGGACTATGGGGAGTGCATTATACTATATGGAGGACTATGGGGAGTGCATTATACTATATAGAGGACTATGGGGAGTGCATTATACTATATGGAGGACTATGGGGAGTGCATTATACTATATGGAGGACTACGGGGTGCATTATACTATATGGAGAACTATGGGGAGAGGATTATACTATATGGAGGACTATGGGGAGTGCATTATACTATATGGAGGACTATGGGGAGTGCATTATACTATATGGAGGACTATGGGGAGTGCATTATACTATATGGAGGACTGTGGGGAGTGCATTATACTATATGGAGGACTATGGGGAGTGCATTATACTATATGGAGGACTATGGGGAGTGCATTATACTATATGGAGGACTACGGGGTGCATTATACTATATGGAGAACTATGGGGAGAGCATTATACTATATGGAGGACTATGGGGAGTGCATTATACTATATGGAGGACTATGGGGAGTGCATTATACTATATGGAGGACTATGGGGAGTGCATTATACTATATGAAGGACTATGGGGAGTGCATTATACTATATAGAGGACTATGGGGAGTGCATTATACTATATGGAGGACTATGGGGAGTGCATTATACTATATGGAGGACTACGGGGTGCATTATACTATATGGAGAACTATGGGGAGAGCATTATACTATATGGAGGACTATGGGGAGTGCATTATACTATATGGAGGACTATGGGGAGTGCATTATACTATATGGAGGACTATGGGGAGTGCATTATACTATATGGAGGACTATGGGGAGTGCATTATACTATATGGAGGACTATGGGGAGTGCATTATACTATATGGAGGACTATGGGGAGTGCATTATACTATATGGAGGACTATGGGGAGTGCATTATACTATATGGAGGACTACGGGGTGCATTATACTATATGGAGAACTATGGGGAGTGCATTATACTATATGGAGGACTATGGGGAGTGCATTATACTATATGGAGGACTATGGGGAGTGCATTATACTATATGGAGGACTATGGGGAGTGCATTATACTATATGGAGGACTATGGGGAGTGCATTATACTATATGGAGGACTATGGGGAGTGCATTATACTATATGGAGGACTATGGGGAGTGCATTATACTATATGGAGGACTATGGGGAGTGCATTATACTATATGGAGGACTATGGGGAGTGCATTATACTATATGGAGGACTACGGGGTGCATTATACTATATGGAGAACTATGGGGAGTGCATTATACTATATGGAGGACTATGGGGAGTGCATTATAATATATAGAGGGCTAAGGGAGGTGCATAATACTATATGGAGGACTATGGGGAGTGCATTATACTATATGGAGGACTACGGGGTGCATTATACTATATGGAGAACTATGGGGAGTGCATTATACTATATGGAGGACAATGGGGATTGCATTATAATATATAGAGGGCTAAGGGAGGTGCATAATACTATATGGAGGACTATGTGTGGCCAATTATATTATATGGAGAACTATGAGGAATGCATTATACTATATGGAGGACTATGAGGTGCATTATACTATATGGAGGACTATGAGGTGCATTATACTATATGGAGGACTATGGGGAGTGCATTATACTATATGGAGGACTATGGGGAGTGCATTATACTATATGGAGGACTACGGGGTGCATTATACTATATGGAGGACTATGGGGAGTGCATTATACTATATGGAGGACTACGGGGTGCATTATACTATATGGAGGACTATGGGGAGTGCATTATACTATATGGAGGACTACGGGGTGCATTATACTATATGGAGGACTATGGGGAGTGCATTATACTATATGGAGGACTATGGGGAGTGCATTATACTATATGGAGGACTATGGGGAGTGCATTATACTATATGGAGAACTATGGGGAGTGCATTATACTATATAGAGGACTATGGGGAGTGCATTATACTATATGGAGGACTATGGGGAGTGCATTATACTATATGGAGGACTATGGGGAGTGCATTATACTATATGGAGGACTATGGGGAGTGCATTATACTATATGGAGGACTATGGGGAGTGCATTATACTATATGGAGGACTATGGGGAGTGCATTATACTATATGGAGGACTACGGGGTGCATTATACTATATGGAGAACTATGGGGAGAGCATTATACTATATGGAGGACTATGGGGAGTGCATTATACTATATGGAGGACTATGGGGAGTGCATTATACTATATGGAGGACTATGGGGAGTGCATTATACTATATGGAGGACTATGGGGAGTGCATTATACTATATAGAGGACTATGGGGAGTGCATTATACTATATGGAGGACTATGGGGAGTGCATTATACTATATGGAGGACTACGGGGTGCATTATACTATATGGAGAACTATGGGGAGAGGATTATACTATATGGAGGACTATGGGGAGTGCATTATACTATATGGAGGACTATGGGGAGTGCATTATACTATATGGAGGACTATGGGGAGTGCATTATACTATATGGAGGACTATGGGGAGTGCATTATACTATATGGAGGACTATGGGGAGTGCATTATACTATATGGAGGACTATGGGGAGTGCATTATACTATATGGAGGACTACGGGGTGCATTATACTATATGGAGAACTATGGGGAGAGCATTATACTATATGGAGGACTATGGGGAGTGCATTATACTATATGGAGGACTATGGGGAGTGCATTATACTATATGGAGGACTATGGGGAATGCATTATACTATATGGAGGACTATGGGGAGTGCATTATACTATATAGAGGACTATGGGGAGTGCATTATACTATATGGAGGACTATGGGGAGTGCATTATACTATATGGAGGACTACGGGGTGCATTATACTATATGGAGAACTATGGGGAGAGCATTATACTATATGGAGGACTATGGGGAGTGCATTATACTATATGGAGGACTATGGGGAGTGCATTATACTATATGGAGGACTATGGGGAGTGCATTATACTATATGGAGGACTATGGGGAGTGCATTATACTATATGGAGGACTATGGGGAGTGCATTATACTATATGGAGGACTATGGGGAGTGCATTATACTATATGGAGGACTATGGGGAGTGCATTATACTATATGGAGGACTACGGGGTGCATTATACTATATGGAGAACTATGGGGAGTGCATTATACTATATGGAGGACTATAGGGAGTGCATTATACTATATGGAGGACTATGGGGAGTGCATTATACTATATGGAGGACTATGGGGAGTGCATTATACTATATGGAGGACTATGGGGAGTGCATTATACTATATGGAGGACTATGGGGAGTGCATTATACTATATGGAGGACTATGGGGAGTGCATTATACTATATGGAGGACTATGGGGAGTGCATTATACTATATGGAGGACTATGGGGAGTGCATTATACTATATGGAGGACTACGGGGTGCATTATACTATATGGAGAACTATGGGGAGTGCATTATACTATATGGAGGACTATGGGGAGTGCATTATAATATATAGAGGGCTAAGGGAGGTGCATAATACTATATGGAGGACTATGGGGAGTGCATTATACTATATGGAGGACTACGGGGTGCATTATACTATATGGAGAACTATGGGGAGTGCATTATACTATATGGAGGACTATGGGGAGTGCATTATAATATATAGAGGGCTAAGGGAGGTGCATAATACTATATGGAGGACTATGTGTGGCCAATTATATTATATGGAGAACTATGAGGAATGCATTATACTATATGGAGGACTATGAGGTGCATTATACTATATGGAGGACTATGGGGTGCATTATAATATATAGAGGGCTAAGGGAGGTGCATAATACTATATGGAGGACTTTGTGTGGCCAATTATGCTATATAGAGGACTATGGGGTGCATTATATTATATGGAGCAATATGTGGGGCTAATGATACTATATGGAAGGCTATGTGGGGGCCATTATAGTATTTGGAGAGGAGCCTTTATACTTTATGAAGGTCTATTTGGGGACCATTATACAGTATGCAAGCATTAGTCATATTGTTATTGAACATTGCTCAGTTTTGGGACTATGATTCCGCTTATTGTTCGATTCTCTGGTTCTATATTCAAGCTTACAGTGTGAAGGGTTGTGTGGGGGCCATCATATTGTGTGGAGGGCTGTGTGGCAGCCATTATACTGTTTGGAGGGCTAGTGAGGGTCATTATACAGTATGAAGAAGTTTGGGTGCCACAATACTGTATGATGGGCTCTGTGGGGACCAATATACTAAATGGAGGTCTCTGTGGAGGCCATCATACTATATTTAGGCCCGTTATACTGTATGGAGAGGTCTGTGGGGGCCATTATACTGCATGGAGTGCTCTGTGGAGGCCATCATACTATATTTAGGCCTATTATACTGTATGGAGGGGTCTGTGGGGGCTATTATACTGCATGGAGGGCTCTGTGGGGGCCATCATACTATATTTAGGCCTGTTATGCTGTGTGGAAGGGTCTGTGGGGGGCCATTATACTGCATGGAGGGCTCTGTGGGGGCCATCACACTATATTTAGGCCCATTATACTGCATGGAGGGCTGTGTGGGGCTCACAGTTGGGGATCATAATTTGTTGGAATTACCCTACGTTTCTGAGGTAGTTGAAGGGGGGTACAGGAGGGTCCTCATACTGTGCATGCGAAGGGTGCTGTGAAGGGATTCACTGTGGGGATACCATACAGTGCTTGTGGGGCACTTTTGTTTGCATGATACTTTATGGCTGCAATGAAAGGGGAATCCAGTGGCCTCAATTGGAGGAAAATTACTTTGCAAGGGCTTAAAAGTTGTGACATGTACTTATGTGACCCAGATGAATATTAATTAATTAATTTATGGGGGTGAGGGGAGGGCAATTAGAACTTCCGCTATGGGTCCATATGATTTCTATGTACACCCCTCTCCCCAACTATCTATCACTCTAGTTCAGTTTTTTATCTCTTTAGTCTTCATTCTTTGGCATCCTCACTAAGCCTCAATCGGCATCATGACATTGTAAAGAAGAGACTTCCTTATTACCCTTTTAACTGCTAAGTGGGTCATTAATTACTATGTGATATTTTTCTATTCAAGCTATAGGTTTACATAGGACTGCAGGTAAATCTACAGAGTCATTATGTTAATTATGGATTCAGCTCTGGATTTGAATATAATAGGTTCAATGAATCATTTTAATGGTCCCGGTAAATGACTTCACAATGATTCAGGGGGACTGAGGAGTAGACTTTATCCATTTTGAGAGATAAGGAGGTCCCGGAGACCTCAGCAGCTTTTGGCGTCTTCTCAAGCTTCCCGACTCTTGTTATTTGGATGTAGTATGATGCATTTTGAGTGCTTTTTGCTATATTGTGTTGGTAAATGGAGCGATACGACATATGACGTAGGGTAGAGGAGGGGATGTGTGTAAGTATGAAGGATAGCACGACCTTGAGGATAACCTCTGTGCAGAGATGGGCTCTGAAGCGGAGCCTCTGCCCTGATCTTCACACATTTTACTGACGTCTCTATAGGGTTTTGATGAGAATGATAAACATGCAAAAGCCTCGCAGACGCGCAGTGTACCAGAAAGTGCAAATTCTGCTGTGAAGGGAAAGCACCGACAGATGTACCGTGCCGAGACCGCTGCCGAGGAAATCACCGCAGGAAAAGGAAAAGACATTCTGCATTTGTAGCAAAGGTCTTTGTGTATAATGATATTTTCCACTAACCTGCATGTAGGATTAGGCAGCCTGGGAGAATGCTAATAGTATTTATATTGAATTGTGCAGTAATACCTGCATGTATCAGCACTATCAGTGGTCACCGATCTGTGATAACAACATCTGGAAAAATTGTCATGCCGCGTGGAGGAAACACTGGGCGTGCGGCACAACAGGAGGGGTACACCAGGGAAGATGAAAAAGAAGGCCCACGAGATAGGGAAAGGGGTCACAACCTCACATTAACCTGTGCCTGATTCCTGCATTCCCTAATGTCTCTAAACGGGTCTTTCCCCACCCGTGCGCAATCACATGCCTAGGCCCTGGCTGACCCTAGACTAGCCCTGGCTAGTGAGCAGGCCATCAAGACACTAGTCTTACTACTAACATTAATACACAAGGGAGTGGAAACAAACAGGGAGACAGATACAAAAGAACTACAAAGAAGTAACACCCCTGCATCCACTGGAAAAATCACAGCTTTCTTCCGAGACAACTTCTTCTCAGGTCAGCATAGAATGAACTATAACTGGCGTATGTGAGAGCTAGGTGTCAGACTAAATAATGAAGGGAAGTGGCAAAAAGGTTCAGCGGCTGAGAGTAGAGATAAATGAATCTCAGCACAATCAACAATGAACCCTTAACTCCATCAGAAACAAATGAAGTTATATCCACTCATGTTAAAGAGAATCTGCGATCTGCAAATTTCCGTGACCTTTTAATCACAGATTCTGCAATGGTTACAGCTAAACATGACACATTCAAGACAGAAATAGCCACACGGCCAGAATAATAAACACTCCGGCTATGGACAGACAATCACACTCTGATAGTACACAGAAGACTCTGCTGACCCCACCCTATAATGACGAGAAATCTCTGCTTATATTACCATCTAATGATGAGAAGACTCTGCTGACCCCACCCTCTAATCATGAGAAGACTCTGCTGACCCCACCCTCTAATGATGAGAAGACTCTGCTGACCCCACCCTCTAATGATGAGAAGACTCTGCTGACCCCACCCTCTAATGATGAGAAGACTCTGCTGATCTCACCCTCTAATGATGAGAAGACTCTGCAGACCCCACCCTCTAATGATGAGAAGACTCTGCAGACCCCACCCTCTAATGATGAGAAGACTCTGCAGACCCCACCCTCTAATGATGAGAAGACTCTGCAGACCCCACCCTCTAATGATGAGAAGACTCTGCTGACCCCACCCTCTAATGATGAGAAGACTCTGCAGACCCCACCCTCTAATGATGAGAAGACTCTGCAGACCCCACCCTCTAATGATGAGAAGACTCTGCTGACCCCACCCTCTAATCATGAGAAGACTCTGCTGACCCCACCCTCTAATGATGAGAAGACTCTGCTGATCTCACCCTCTAATGATGAGAAGACTCTGCTGACCCCACCCTCTAATGATGAGAAGACTCTGCTGACCCCACCCTCTAATGATGAGAAGACTCTGCAGACCCCACCCTCTAATGATGAGAAGACTCTGCAGACCCCACCCTCTAATGATGAGAAGACTCTGCTGATCTCACCCTCTAATGATGAGAAGACTCTGCTGACCCCACCCTCTAATGATGAGAAGACTCTGCTGACTCCACCCTCTAATGATGATAAGACTCTGCTGACCCCACCCTCTAATGATGAGAAGACTCTGCTGACCCCACCCTCTAATGATGAGAAGACTCTGCTGACCCCACCCTCTAATGATGAGAAGACTCTGCAGACCCCACCCTCTAATGATGAGAAGACTCTGCAGACCCCACCCTCTAATGATGAGAAGACTCTGCAGACCCCACCCTCTAATGATGAGAAGACTCTGCTGACCCCACCCTCTAATGATGAGAAGACTCTGCTGACCCCACCCTCTAATGATGATAAGACTCTGCAGACCCCACCCTCTAATGATGAGAAGACTCTGCTGATCTCACCCTCTAATGATGAGAAGACTCTGCTGACCCCACCCTCTAATGATGAGAAGACTCTGCTGACCCCACCCTCTAATGATGATAAGACTCTGCAGACCCCACCCTCTAATGATGAGAATATTCTGCTGATCTTACCCTCTAATGATGAGAAGACTCTGCTGACCCCACCCTCTATTGATGAAAAGACTCTGTAGACCGCACCCTCTAATGATGAGAAATCTCTGTTGATCTTACCCTCTAATGACGAGAACTCTGCTGATCTCACCCTCCAATGATGAGAACACTCTGCTGACCCCACCCTCTAATGACGAGAACTCTGCTGACTCTACCCTTTAATGATGAGATGACTCTGCTGACCCGTCCCTCTAATGATGAAAAGACTCTGTAGACCCCATCCTCTAATGATGAGAAGACCCTGCTGACCCCACCCTCTAATGATGAGAAGACTCTGCTGACCCCACCCTCTAATGATGAGAAGACTCTGCTGACCCCACACGCTAATGATGAGAAGACTCTGCTGACCCCACCCGCTAATGATGAGAAGACTATGCTTAATCCTCCCTCTAATGATGAGAAGACTATGCTGACTCCACCCACTAATGATGAGAAGACTCTGCTGACCCCACCCTCTAATGATGAGAAGACCCTGCTGACCCCACCCTCTAATGATGAGAAGACTCTGCTGACCCCACCCTCTAATGATGAGAAGACTATGCTTAATCCTCCCTCTAATGATGAGAAGACTATGCTGACTCCACCCACTAATGATGAGAAGACTATGCTTAATCCTCCCTCTAATGATGAGAAGACTATGCTGACTCCACCCACTAATGATGAGAAGACTCTGCTGACCCCACCCTCTAATGATGAGAAGACCCTGCTGACCCCACCCTCTAATGATGAGAAGACTCTGCTGACCCCACCCTCTAATGATGAGAAGACTATGCTTAATCCTCCCTCTAATGATGAGAAGACTATGCTGACTCCACCCACTAATGATGAGAAGACTATGCTTAACCCTCCCTCTAATGATGAGAAGACTCTGCTGACTCCACCCACTAATGATGAGAAGACTCTGCTGATCTCACCCTCTAATGATGAGAAGACTCTGCTGACTCCACCCTCTAAGAAGGGTCTGCCTATCCTTCCCTCTAATCATGAAGAGACTGCTATTCCTAATCTCTACTGATGATCCACTAATGATTAAAGGATGACTCTGCTGACCCTGCCCTATATTAATAATGAGATGACTCTGTTGACCTTGTCCATTTATGATATTGAGATATTTCTGCTGAGCCTGCCTTGTAATGATCAGATGAAAAATCATTATGTATTGGTATCAGATACCAGATTTGCTGTATTGAATGTTTGGTTTCCATTTACTTATTTGATCGCTTTCAAAATTAACTCTATAGAAGCCCGGGCTTCTTTCGTTGCAGCTGCATGAGCCAATGTAACAGATGGTTTTTCATTACTATTATGCAACAAAACAACTTTGAAACTCGTTTTGCTAGATTCTATCACTGGCCTCTATTCATTGAGGACATGTAGCCTCCATTATAAGACCATTTACATCAGTACAGAAACAGACATTGCTTTTCATAGCACAGTGTGCAGCTCACTTGTAGAATCAATGAATGTGGAGAATTTGTGGTGTCTCGTAGCAAATTCCATTCCTGAGGTCTAGAAGCTAGCAGAACTGAGGTTCCAATAAATAATAACAGATCTCTTGCCAGATCATCTAAATCTTATTGACTCAGCAAGTGCAGCTGACCCTCCGGTTACTCTGGATCAGGAAACACATCCAGCCTTCAACATCATCTTCTTCATCAGCATCAGAACCATCAATTTGATTGCCATTCCTGCTGCAGGAGGGGCAGGAACTGGACCCTCTACATTATGTGGTACTGGTTTAAGAGCAGATTCACAGTCAGGATACACCATTTGTGATTTGTTTCTTTTTGTCATGCAAAAATAACAGTCTGGATGGCGATTTTTCTGCTCACACCAAATCATCGGCACTGCAAAAGCCATTCTTTCTTTTTACCATTCAGCCACCGTGTTGGGCCAGAGTAGCACACAGTGCAACAAACATGAGGTGCCCAGCTCTTCTCTTGATCTTCATTTTGTCAGTCAAAGTGATACTTGTAAGTAGTGATGAGCGGACTCTAGTGATCCGGTTTCTAAAATCCGGTTCCAAGTCGTATTCCGGTCCCCATATAAGTGTATGGGGATGAGAGTCCGGTGATTAAAAATGGTGGTAGAAGGGATAGGGGGATGGGAGCAGGTGCGCTGTACTTACCGAAGCTACAATATGGCTGTACGCTGCTCCCAGGCCTCGCATTCACTTCCTAGGCCGCTAATTACTGCTCATCCATATGCACTGCTTTCTCCACCCAATGGTCACAGTCAGATGCCCTCCCACCCATGATGGCAGCGGGTCAGCTGACTGCAACCAATCACAGGCGCCAGGATGGCCGGTGGATGGAGAAAGCAGTGCAACTGTATGTGGGTCAGTGAGATAAAAATAAACAAAACATTTGGCGTAGGGTCCCCCATATTATGATACCCAGCACAGATAAAGCCTACAGTTACAGGCTGCATCCCCCAGCTGTGTGCTTATCTTGGCTGCGTATCAAAATAAGAGAAACTGCATGTGGCTTTTTTTATTATTATTGTTTAAATAAATAATTTAGAAAAACGGCGTGCATGTTTATTTACTTTAACTTTCAGATTAGGGATGCGGTGTCTCAGATACCTTCCACTACTAATCTAGGGCTTAGTGGCAGCTGTGGGCTGTTATTAACCTCTTGTATTACCCCGATTGCCACCACGCTAGGGCAATCGGAAAGAGCCGAGTAAAGCGCCGGGATTGTCGCAACTAATGGATGCGACAATTAATGGGTGGCTGTAGGCTGCTTTTCTTAGCCTGGGAGGGTCCTAATAACCATGGGACTCCCCAGACTGAGAATACCAGACCCCAGTTGTTGGGCTTTATCATGGCTGGTTATTGAAATTGGGGGGACCGCATGCCATTTTTTAAAATTAATTAAATAATTAAAATTAAAAATAGCTGCTTGTGGTTCATCCATGATACAATGACCACAACACACAGGCTTACTTCACAGCATGATGTGTGCAGGCACCCCAGTGAAAGCCATTTGCAGTCTCTGAATGGCCCTTTTTGGGATAAAGCAACATTCTCGAACATAGTGTGGCCAAAAAACACAACCCTGCACTCCCTTCCACCGGAAATGCTCTATTCATGGGTGGCTGTATATGGGAGCAGTCATCATTTGGCCAATCATTGACTTTCCATAACGCTCATCACTCGCGTCAAGCTCGAATCGAGTAACAAACATTTGAATCACCACAACTCACCCGGGAATTTATCCCTTCACCACATTGCGCCGTTCGACACAGGACCCAATCTGCAATCATCTGAAGAAGGTCTTGCTGACCGAAACGTCATTGAATTTGATTTTGTTTCTGGATTACAATTTCTATTAAAACTTAACTTGCACCTTCAAAACAGTGCCAAATTAGAGGATAGAATAGCCTATATCAGTATCCAAATAGGTTCACTCTTATTTGGTGGGACAAACATGAGTCAAGTGTGGGTAGATGACTCAGTTGGACGTCCACACTCCCAGAAGATTCCACCTTGGTTCTCCTTTCTTGTCACTTTCTTTTGTCTTCCCCTTTACATTACGGTGGTCAAATATTCACTAAGTCTGAAACTTCTCAAACTGATTTCCAAAGATGAAGAAATCTTATTAATAATAATGTGGTTTTTATTTTCAAAAACTACGACTTACGGTTGGTCTTTTCCATTTGATGTTCTGCATTTTGTCCTGTGACGTTAATAACTTTTCTCCGATAGAGTAGAGGTTGGTCGGGAACTCGTCGTCCTCAAACAGCTGCTTTCTGCTGATGCACTGGTCCCGGATGCTATTAAAGTCTTGTCCTTTAAACTTTTTGGGATTCTGCACAGTCCCAATTTTCCTCTGGGACGTCTGCCCCTCTGCCACATTCTGATACACTCCCGGGAGCGGCATTACGGCTTGAAGCTATTGAGAGAAAGAAAACAGATATTATAACCTTAACTGCAAAATGCTATAAATTCAAAGAATGCAATGTATGAGCAGAAATTTAGGTCAATTAATTTACAGATAAAGTTGCATTAATTTGAGTAAAATTATTTGAGTATTTCCAGGAATAATCTAGTAAAAATGATCAGTGATTGGATCAGGAGTCGTGAAGGTTCTCTAAAGGCCGCTTTATACGCTAACGAGATGTCGTTGGGGTCACGGAATTCGTGACGCACATCCGGCCTCGTTACGTCGTTGCGTGTGAAACGCACGAACGACCGTTAACGATCAAAATTACTTACCTTATCGTTGATTGTTGACGCGTCGTTGCTTTTCCGATTATCGTTGCTGTTGCAGGACGCAGGTTGACGAACAACACCGTACCTGCAGCAGCCCGCAATGAGGAAGGAGGTGGGCGGGATGTTCGTCCTGCTCATCTCCGCCCCTCCGCTTCTATTGGCGGCCGCTTAGTGACGCCGCTGTAACGCCGCATGAACCGCCCTCTTAGAAAGGAGGCGGTTCGCCGGATACAGCGTCGTCACTAGGCAGGTAAGTCCGTGTGACGGGTGTAAGCAATGTTGTGCGCCACGGGCAGCAATTTGCCCGTGACGCACAGCCGACGGAGGCGGGTACGCACGCTAGCGCTATCGATAGCGATATCACTGCGTGTAAAGTGCCCTTTGGACAATCCTTGGAATCCTTCGTACCTTGTCCCCGATACATTGGTTACATTTAATACTTGGACCAGAAATATTTGAACAGTGACTGAACCTTCGTGATTTGTGCTCTGCATGCCACTATTTTGGATTTAACCCCTTCACAAAATTTGACATGCACTTATGTGGCGCCCTGGACAAGCCAGGACGTCACAGGTACAGCAACAACACACCCCACACCCCGGTTAGGAACACCAGAGTCACACACAAATCCTTGTTGCCTCCCTCCAGGGGCTGATGTCCACACCAGGGGGTGGAGCCAGGCGGTTGGCTCCACCTACCGAGGAGTTCACAGTCCTGGAGGCGGGAAAAGGAAAGGAGAACAGTGAGAGAAAGGGAGAGTGAAGGAGTGAAGTGATAAAGGAGCAGTCTGACCGTGTCCGGGTACGTGGCCCGGGCACCTACAGCAAGGTTGGCAGATGGTGGTGACCGTCTGCAGGCGAGGCTGATTGACACACAACCGTAAGGACCGGGGTTGGGCGGTGGCCCGCCGGTACCGGACCGGGGAGCGAAGAGAAGCCAGCACCATTCGGCAGGGCCTACGAACCCCGACCAGGCTTGGAGTCGCCGTTAAACCGGTCAAATCCGTCAGCGACGGGAACCTCCGGGGTTTCCCAGCAGCAGAGACCCGACTGAAGGCAACCGCTCAACCGTGATGGGAAATACAGCTACCGCCACAGCTAGAGTTCCCAGGGCCAGCGCCTGCAGGCAAAAGGGGCTCCTCTGGCAAATACACCGCTGGGGAGCGGGTCACCGGTGGGAAGCCATCGGGGCCGAAAACACATCAAAGGTGCAGGGAGAGACAGTCACCGCCAACCTACCGGGAGTGACCACCGCAGCCGTCTGTGGGACCCGTCCATCCAGCAGTTTGTTTTACCAGAGACTCCGTGTACGTTACTGGCTGAGTGAGTACTACCGTGCCGTCTGGCACTGCGCTGCCCCGCGACCCTACACCTCCCCAACTCCTGCCATCCACCCTCCAGTCGCTATCACCGGGCCCCGGGACCACCAAACCCCCTACCCACGGAGGGGAGAGAAACATCTCAGCTGCTCCCTGTCATCGCTCCTGGGATCCCCGTCCAGAGCAGCGGTGGTGTCCCATTATCACCACAAACTGTGGGTGGCGTCACGGACTACATCCCCAAACCATCCCTTTCACTCACGGGCGAGGAGCGCCGCTCGAGTCCCTGGATTCGGCCCACCGCTCGAGCCACCGAGCAGTAGCAGCAGCGCCGTACCCGAGCGTGGTGAGCGTAGCGCCCTCCCCGCCCGCGACACTTACATGAGGGTTGGATAGGATATTATTTCCCGCCTGGATTATTGCAACCTCCTGCTTTGTGGCCTCCCTTCTAACAGTCTCGCACTCCTACAATCTATTCTAAACTATGCTGCCCGGCCCATCCACCTGTCTCCCCACTACTCCCCGACCTCTCCTCTCTGCCAATTCCTTCACTGGCTTCCTATTGCCCAACGACTCCAGTTCAAAACACTAACCATGACATACAAAGCCATGCACAACCTGTGTCCTCCCTACATCTGTGACCTGGTCTCCTGGTACCTACCTGCACGTAACCTCAGATCCTCACAAGATCTCCTTCTCTACTCCGCTCTCATCTCCTCTTCCCACCATCACATCCAAGATTTCTCCTGTGACTCCCCCATACTCTGGAAAGCTCTACCTCAACACATCAGACTCTCGCCTACCTTGACAAGCTTCAAAAGGAACCTGAAGAGTAGACCCACCTCTTCCGACAAGCCTACAACCTGCCGTAACCCTCAGTCTGATGCAGCGACGCACAATCGGCTCTACCCTAACCTACTGTATCCTCACCCATCCCTTGTAGACTGTGAGCCCTCGCAGGCAGGGACCTCTATCCTCCTGTACCAGTCTGTGCCTTGTATTGTTTATGATTATTATACTTGTCCCTATTATATATACCCCTTTCACATGTAAAGCGCCATGGAATTGATGACGCTATAATAATAAATAATAATAATAATTTAGGCAAAATGATGTAAATGTATAGCATGGAGATAGTGCGGGCACAGGGGCTACGACCACGCAATCGCTGCCGGGAGCTCGGCATCAGTTATATTAAAGCACCGACTATCACCAGCCGGCTGTTTAACCTATTAAATGCTGCAATCAATAGTGATTGCAACATTTAGGGGGCTGTGAGAGGGAGTACACTCCCTCACCCACCCAATCAGGATCCTCGCAATGTGATCATAGGATCTCGATCGTTGCTATTGCCATGCCATGGTTCATGATGACCTTTAAGTCAGCCATCTACAGCAAGCCTGTTAGATTATGCCAACAGGATAGTCTAAGAGGCTTCTGCCAGTGCTTGTGCATTGCAATATATTATACCAGCTATTAGAGTAATAAAAGTTAATGTGCCATATAGGGACTAAGTAAAAAAGTTTAAAAAAGTTAAACATTGTAAAAATATCTTTAAAAATCAGAAAATACAGAAAATAATGAAAAAAAAATTATACCAATAAATACATGTATTTATGTAAACAAAAGTACACATATTTCATATCGCCATGTCTGGAATAATCTCTATAACACTAGCACTCTAACCCCTTCCGTGAACACCGTACAAAAAAAAATACATAAAAAAATAGGCAAAAACTATCTTTTCATTGTTTAACTGACAAAAAAAGTGGAATAAAATGCGACCAAAAAGTCAAATATAAATAAAAATATTACAACTGAAAACATATTTTTCTTCCAGCAAAAAGCAAGCCGCTATACAGCTCCGTCAGCAAAAAAATCCATAGCTATGAAAACAGCAACACGAAACCAATTTTATATTCTATAAATTGTTTTTATGGTGTAAAAGCTGCAAAGCATTAAAAACAAAAGTATATAAATGTGATATTGCTGTAATGGAACTGACCCAAAGAATAAAGCCGTCTTATATCACTGTTATGAAAAGGTGAATGGCATAAAAAAAAAAAGAAAAACAATTCCTGAATTGCTGTTTCTTCTTGAATCTATCTCACAAAAAGCGAAATAGAAACAAACATTATGTAGCCCAAAATGTTACCAATAAAAACTGCAACCCATCCTGCAAAAAAACAAGCCCTCACATGGCCATGTCCACAGAAAAATGAAAAAAAAAAATTATAGCCTTCAAAATTAAGTGAGGTCATGCGAAAAACCTTTACTTTGTAAGAAAGCGTTTTTTAGGCCTCTTTCACGCGTCAGTGATTCTGGTACGTATGTGACAGTTTTATACGTACCAGAATCACGGACATACGCAGACCCATTATAATCAATGGGTCTGCGCACACATCAGTGATTTTTTACTGACTGTTTCTCCGTACAGTGTACATGTGTGTCTGTGATTTCCGCACGGAGACATGTCCGTTTTTGTCTGGCATCACTGATGTCCCACGGACCCCACTATAGTGTGATCCATGAAACACGGATATTGAAAGTGAAAAGCTTTTTAAACTCACCTTCTCCAGTGACGCTGTCTCCGGCCGCTGCTCTCTGCTGCTTCCAAGCCGGCTCATTATTCTCATGAATATGCAGTTATGCATGGCACCGCGACCCGGAAGTAGCTGCGGAGGGGAGACAGCGGCGGCTGGACTCAGCATACGGGAAACTTCAACCCCACGGACAGCAGGAGCAGGGACAGGTGAGTTTATTTCCATGTGCTATCACGGATCACAGCACATGGAGAACACACATGTGCCGTGAAATGACGGCACACGGAGGGACATATGCATTTTTAACACGTTAGTGAAAAATGTCTGTGTTTTTCACTGAGGTGTGAAACAGGACTTAGTGTGATAGTAGCCAAACCTAAAAAAACCTATATAAATCTGGTATTGCTGTAATCATGCTGACCTAAAGAATAAAAACGCACTGTTTATTCTACCTCTGAAAGAGTACGGCAGAGCTCATATTTATCCTGCGCGCTATGTTGAGTGTTAATGTAGCGCCCCTGAAGCAAACATAGAGCTACAAGGTACTGCATCCCCACCAGGGATGCAGGGCCTACCCCCTTAGGGACCCAGAACCCCAGTGCTGGTAAAAACAAAAACCCAGCTAATCCCAGTTTTTCCCCCAAACAATCCCCAAAACAATGGTACATAGCTAGGATGGGACCAATGGATGGCCGCCTAGAGGTGGAGCCAATTCAGTGCACTAGTTGACCAGGAGGGAGGGGTGGACTGTGGACAGTAGACAGAGTAGTGTGGAGTGTGAAGTGAAAAGGTGGTGAGGGTCTGACGCGGGTTGCCGTTGAAGTGGTTGCCGGTGGAGTCGGTGGAGGACTCCCGGAACTATGCACTGACGGGGTACAGGACCCTAGGACAGGAAAGAACTCCAAGCCGACCTGTTAACACCTGCACAGCGAGGGGACCATCAAGGACCTTGCCGACTTTAAACATCCAAGACTCAGTAGCAAAGGGAGAGCCGGGGACAGGACCAGAGACTCCAACCCAACAGGGTTCATGCTACCATCAGGCGGACAGAAGTGGACAATCCAAGGGACCCCCAGTTGCTCTACACCACGGGAACCCATTTACAGGTGCAGGGGAAGAAGAAACCAGAGAACCAAATTGGCACTGGGACGAAGGGGACCTGGAGGCGAAACCAGCCGGCCTCGGGCAACCAGTTAACACCCCAATAGTGAGTTAACCAGTTGCACTATACCTCTGTGTGGACTACCTTCTTCCAACGCCCACTATACCATACATCCTCTGGGGCAAGCCCTACTTGCGGAGAGCCTACCATCCAGGCTGAAAATACCAAAAGCGCCAGTAGAGACATTCTGCAGTGTCGGCTCCATACACTTAGCTGCAACACCGCAAGTGGCGTCACATGTGAACATTACTTTATTTCCCCTGTAAATATCCCCCATTACAAAAAGGGCCCAGGGCACGGAACCGGGTGACAGCCACCACCGTGACTTCCCCAAGATCTACACTGCCCGGAACAGAGTGCCCCACATACCTGGGCAACACATTTACACCTGGGTTTATGTCTGCATCTCTAAAAAAAAACTGATTCAGACAAAATTACCAACAGAGGGAGTCACTTTGACCTCACGGCTGGCCTGTGGTCCGGCAGCGTACATCTTGTTACTCGTCTTTTTAGACTTGCACAAAAGCAAGGCCAACAATAATTTTGTGCATCTTTAAAAAAGGACACCGCTGAACAAAGGCCAAAGGAGTCCAGAGTAGCTCTGATGCCTCATTATGGTGAATGGAGGAATTTCTGCTATTCTGGCACCTCAGGGGCGCTTCCAATGTGACATGGCACCCGGAAACCATAACAGCAAATTCTGAAGTCCAATATGGCACTCCTTAACTTCTGAGCTTTCCACTGTGCCTCAAAAGTAGTTCCCGATTACATGGATGGTAGTAACGCACAGTTAAAATTATACAACAAACTGAGTGGTACATTTGTTTTCTTATTGACCCTTAAAAAAATGTAAAACTTGAAGCTAAAACATTTTAGTGAAAAAGATGTAATTATTTTTTCTTCACCGCCCAATGCTATAACATTTCGTTACACATCTGTACTGTCAATATGCTCCCTGCACCCCTAGATGAATTCATTGAGGGGTGCTCTTTGTAATATGGGGTCACTTGTGGGGGTTTCTGCTGTTCTAGCACCTCAGGGGCTCTGCCAATGTGACATGACACATGAAAACCATTCCAACTAACTCTGCACTCCAATACGGCGCTCCTTCCCTTCTTCACTTTGCACTGTGCCTCATATGTAGTTTTCGAGCACATATGGGGTATTGGTGTGCTCAGGAGAAATGTTTTTGAAAAATGTTACAGTCCATTATCTCCTATTACCCTTTTTGAAAATTCAAACTTTGAGGCCAAACTAATATTTTAGTGAGAATAATTGTAGTTTTTGGCACCGGGTTTTCTAGTTTTTGGCCCCTAATTCACCACAATTTATTTATAAATTTGGCACAAAGTAAAAAATAAACTTTCTTCCTACCTTGAACTGTTATTGCGACTTTTAGCACCAAATGTTGCAAAAACATTCCTAAAGAATAGTGATGAGGAACCGGAGAGAGATTGAACCAATTTTTTTTTTTTTTTTTAAACTTGTAATTGATGAATCAGGTGAAAATGTCTGTTATTGCTAAACTTTGCCCACAAAGTGAAATATAAAAAAAAAAACACATGCAGATACATATAAAATAGACTTAAAGAAAGGCACAAATAAAATAATGATTTTGGTGAAAAGAAAAGTAAAGATGTAGAACACACAGAACTAAAGAAAAAGCAGCCGCAAAGGGTCGTAAGGTGAGCTGGTGTTGTACGGACAAAGGGCCAAACTGAGGTACAATAACCCTAGTAAAGGGAAATGCATCATCCGAAAATAGCGTAATATAACATAAGTTTATTATAAAAAAATATATATAAAAAAAATCCTTCAGCATTACACCTTTTGCACACTGGACACCTTTTGCACACTGCACACCTTTTGCGCACTGGACACTTTTTGCACACTGGACATTTTTTTCACATTGGACACTTTTTGCACACTGGACACCTTTTGCACATTGGACACCTTTTGCACACTGGACACCTTTTGAACACTGGACACCTTTTGCGCACTGGACACTTTTTGCACACTGGACATTTTTTTCACATTGGACACTTTTTGCACACTGGACACCTTTTGCACATTGGACACCTTTTGCACACTGGACACCTTTTGAACACTGGACACCTTTTGCGCACTGGACACTTTTTGCACACTGGACATTTTTTTCACATTGGACACCTTTTGCACCCTGGACACCTTTTGCACACTGCACACCTTTTGCACATTGGGCACCTTTTGCACACTGCACACCTTTTGCACATTGGACACTTTTTGCACACTGCACACCTTTTGTACACTGGACACTTTTTGCACCCTGGACACCTTTTGCAAACTGCACACCTTTTGCACATTGGGCACCTTTTGCACGCTGGACACCTTTTGCACACTGGACACCTTTTGCACACTGGACACCTTTTGCACACTGGACACCTTTTGCACATTGGACACCTTTTGCACATTGGACACCTTTTGCACATTGGACACCTTTTGCACACCGGACACCTTTTGCACACTGGACACCTTTTGCACACTGGACACTTTTTGCACACTGGACACTTTTTGCACCCTGGACACCTTTTGCAAACTGCACACCTTTTGCACATTGGACACTTTTTGCACACTGCACACCTTTTGCACACTGGACACCTTTTGCACATTGGGCACCTTTTGCACACTGGACACTTTTTGCACACTGGACACTTTTTGCACACTGGACACCTTTTGCACACTGCACACCTTTTGCACATTGGGCACCTTTTGCACACTGGACACTTTTTGCACACTGGACACCTTTTGTACACTGGACACCTTTTGCACACTGGACACTTTTTGCACCCTGGACACCTTTTGCAAACTGCACACCTTTTGCACATTGGGCACCTTTTGCACGCTGGACACCTTTTGCACACTGGACACCTTTTGCACACTGGACACCTTTTGCACACTGGACACCTTTTGCACATTGGACACATTTTGCACATTGGACACCTTTTGCACACCGGACACCTTTTGCACACTGGACACCTTTTGCACACTGGACACTTTTTGCACACTGGACACTTTTTGCACACTGGACACCTTTTGCACACTGGACACCTTTTGCACACTGGACACCTTTTGCACACTGGACACCTTTTGCACACTGGACACTTTTTGCACACTGGACACTTTTTGCACACTGGACACCTTTTGCACACTGGACACCTTTTGCACACTGGACACCTTTTGCACACTGGACACCTTTTGTACACTGGACACCTTTTGCACACTGGACACTTTTTGCACTCTGGACACCTTTTGCACACTGTTTTTTAGAGGACTCTCATCCACCTTAGATGTTGGGAATACGCAAACTTTGATGGATCTGCTCAGCTGTAATTTTACCCTTCCAAGTTTTGCCTCCACCCCTGCAATTATATGCAGGAATAGTGAAATCAATACATAGTTTTTAAAGTTTGCAAAAGTTGAAAACCTGCAGCCGCTCATCACAGCCTCGATGTAGTTACGAATGAGCAGGAGATTTTATGAAGCTTCTCAGCCGTTCTATAGCGCTCAGCGCATGTAAACAACCTGATTTCCCGTATGAACAGCAGGAGCCACGTTTACCGGCTGTTCCGCTGCTTCCGATCGTCCATTTACTCACTTTTATCTCTGTGTCTGTTTTTCAGGTTCTGACTTTTCGTCATACAAATGTTATAATTAAAGCAAATCTGGGTAATTGGCAAAGAAAATCACAAGAAGGGCCCCACTCCTTCCAAGCAAATCTGAACTCTGTGAACTCCCCATGTGTCACCTTCCAAATTACAGTATATATTATGGGGGTCTAAGGGGAGAGCTTTTCTCCTTGCAGAGACTGACAAACCAATCTGGCTGTCAGTGGTGAGGAGTCTTATAGCTGCAATGCCCCTCTGGGAAATATCCAAATTGTTTCTTCAGAGAGGAAGGAGACGAACTCTAGTGCCACCTATTAGAGGTAGCAATCCTAAAGGTCAAGTGTCTCTTTATAACAAGCCTTTTCATATGACCTAAGATTTATGCCAGATCAGAACTTCAATTTGCAGACACGGTGTTTCGAGATGATTTATCCCTCGTCAGTGCAAAGTATGAGTTCTGATCTGGCTTTATGAGAAGCTAAAGTGGGGTCTAAGAGGAGAACTCTTCTCCATGTGGCGAAATAGTCTGAGACAATTTCAATATATCCCAAAGGAGCATTGCAGCTATAAGATTCCTCACCACTGACAGCCAGATTGGTTTGTCAGTCTCCGCAAAGAGAAAAGTTCTCCCCTTAGACCCCACTTTAGCTTCTCTTAAAGCCAGATCAGAGCTCATACTTTGTACTGACGAGGGACAATCATCCCAAAACACCGTGTCTGCAAATTGAGGTTCTGATCTGGCATAAATCCTAGATCATATGAAAAGGCTTGTTAAAGAGCTCCATTTGACTTTTAGGATTGCTACTTCCAATAGGTAGCACTAGAGTTCATCACCTTCCTCCCTGAAGAGACAATTTGAGTATGTATTTTGTGTTGCACAAACTATGCACCCAATGTAACATTAATAGCAACAAGTCTAGATGGAATGAAAGACTTATTACAGAGGTCAAGATGCAAAGCTCAAACATGAGACTCCTACTCAATACTAAGAAGACAAAGATATTGACTACTGCCAGGTATGACGTGGACACATTTGAGATGGATGGCGATGAACTGGAAGTTGTGAAGGAATTCAACCTACTCGGATCAATGATCACTCAAGATGCAGCGATGACACCAGAAGTTAATAGGAGAATAGCTCTGGACAAATCAACAATGAAGTCACTGGACAAGATCCTCAAATCGAAGAACATTTTACTGGTGACGAAGGCATGGCTCATACATAGTCTGGTCTTGGCTTGTACATATTCTGGTGTTATGTCTGTGGTAGCATACAGACATGAAACCTGGACGATGAAGAAATAAGACAGAAAAAGAATCAAAGTCTTCGAAATGTGGTGCTGGAGAAGGTTGTTATCAATATCATGGATGGGAAGAACAAACAAATCAGTTTCAGAACGAATCAAACCATACATGTAACTCAAAGCAAGGATGACCAAGCTATGACTTGTCTATTTTGGACACATCATATGAAGAGAGTAATCGCTGGAGAAGGACATCATGGTTGGAAGAATAGAAGAAACAAGGAGAAGAGGAAGACCAGGAACCAGATAGCTTGATACAATCAAAATAACAGTGAAGATCTTGCACAAGATCGATCTTCCAACAACATTCAACCATCAAGTCACCGAGGCTCAAAATTGAGCTGAAGGCCATTAAAAAAAATAAAATAAAACTCTTTCCTAAAGAGAAGAGTTTTCAGGTTGCTTCTCAAGGTGACAATTGATGGTGACAATCAGACATGTTGAGTTACAAAATTCCAGAAGATGGAGGAAGCACAGGTGAAATCTTGAAGATGGTTGTTTGAAGAACATAAAATGGTCGATGAAAGAAGGTGATTACATGTTAGACGGTATTGAGAGATTATTTTGAGATCTATGGAGGAGACAGCTTTTGGATAATTTTGTGTCATTTTTGGTATTATTAATGGAATTTGCTGGAGAATTGGAAGCCAGCGAAGGGTTTGGCCAATGAATAGAGAGGGGAGAAGTGGATTAATCGGGCAGCAGATTTTAGGATTTACTGGAGAGGTATAAGAGAGATAGGTGGGAAGCCAAGGAGGAGGATAATGAAGACATAGACTAACATTTTTCTTTACTCAGAATCAAGAAAGCGGTGCATTGGAGAAATATTTGTGAGATGTTTGCAGCAGGAGGTTGTGAGGGCTTGGACGTGTGGTTTGAAGATCAGAGTCAAAAAGTATACACAGGCAGCGAACTTGTGAGACAGCAACGTGTGGAGTCATTCTTACAAAAAAAGCTGGAAGACAAATGGCCACCAGGTGACATTACAGTTATGCTCAAAAGTTTACATACCCCGGCAGATTTTTTGCTTTTTTTGGCCTTTTTTCCGAGAATATGAATGATAACACAATCTTTTTTTCCACTCATGGTTAGTTGTCGGATGAAGCCACTTATTGTCATCTGGTGTGCTTTCTCTTTTTAAATCATAATGACAACCAAAAACATCCAAATGACCCTGATGAAAAGTTCACACACCCTGGTGATTTTGGCTGATAACATGTCCAGAAGTTGATACAAATGGGTTTGAATAGCTAATAAAGGTAACATCCTCACCTGTGGCCTGTTTGCTTGTAATCTGTGTGTGCATAAAAGCTGAGTGAGTTTCTGGGATCCAGACAGACTCTTGCATCTTTCATCCACCCACTGACGTTTCTGAATTGTGAGTCATGGTGAAAGCAAAAGAATTGTCAACGGATCTATGGGAAAAGATAGTTGACCTGTATAAAACAGGAAAGGGATACAAAGAGACATCCAAGGAATTGCTAATGCCAGTCAACTGTGTTCAAATTGTGATTAACAAATGGAAAATCAGGGTCTCTGTAAAAACCAAACCATGATCATGTAGACCAGCAAAGATTTCAGCCACATCTGCCAGGAAAATTGTTTGGGATGCAAAGAAAAACCCACAAATAATATCAGCTGAAATACAGGACTCACTGAAAACTAGCGGTGTGGCTGTTTCAAGATACACAATAAGGAGGCACTTGAAGAAAAATTGTCTGCATGGTCGAGTCGCCAGAAGAAAGCCATTAATGCACAAATGCCACAAAGTATCTCGTCTACAATACGCCAAACAGTATAGAGACAAGCCTCCAAACTTCTGGAACAAGGCATTTGGGGTGATACTGTGAAGGTAGCCTGAGCTATAGATTGTTTGTTCAAATGTAATAAGAGGATCTGTGTATGTAAATAATCAAAATATAGATGTAGCAGCATTATTATCTGTGTGTCTATATGACAATTGCACAGACGCCATAATATGATTCTAAGCTGTATATTCAGGAAAGGGTTAACTGACAAGAGTTAAGCAAGGTACAAATGAACAAAGTATAAACAAGGGAGATATTCAATAAGTTAATTGGGTGCCTTATCAGTGGTTTCACACACAGAAAAAAGGAGTAATGAGCAGAGAGATATTTTATAACATACTGAGAAAAACTGGGGAGTTGAATACTCCGTACTCCCTGTTCTAGTTTCAAGGTCAATGTTGCATTCTGTATAATTGAGTCTTTTTCAATATCCGAGTCCAGTCTATTACATTGGCTCATACGGTGAACACATCTTGTGTGATCATTGTCTGATTCATTAATATCTGTGCAGATAATTCTATCCGTGCCTCTGATACCCTGAATGAAGATGCCATTAGCTATCTTCACCTAACTTTCTCCCTTGACAATACAAAATCAAACCTTTGGCCGCAACCATAAACATTACATTTGGAGAGGTGTCAACAAGGCCTATGAGGAAAGGAACACCATTCCTACTGTAAAGCACGGAGGTGGTTCGCTGATGATGTGGGAATGTGTGAGCTACAAAGGCACAGGAAACGTGGTCAAAGTTGAAGGAAAGATGAATGAAGCACGTTATCAGCAAATACTGGATGCAAATTTGCACTCAACAGCCCGGAAGCTGTGCATGGGACGTACTTGGATGTTCCAACATGACAACGATCCAAAACACAAGGCCAAGTCAACCTCTCATTGGCTACAGCCGAACAAAGTGAAGGTTCTGGAATGGCCATCTCAGTCTCCTGACCTCAATATCATTGAGCCACTCTGGGGAGAACTCAAGCGCGAAGTTCATGCAAGAAAAGCCAGGAATTTACAGGAACTAGAGGCGCCAAGAAGAATGGGCAGCTTCACCATCTGACCAAGAAGAATGGGCAGCTTTACCATCTGACCAAGAATGATTGGGCAGCTTTACCATCTGAAAAAATAAAGAGCCTCATCCACAACTACCACGAAGGACTTTAAGCTGTCATTGATGTTAGAGGGGGCAATACACTGTATAAACAACTAGGGTATGTGAACTTTTCATCAGGGTCAATTAGATGTTTTTGGTTGTCATTTTGATTTAGAAAGAGAAAACACAGTAGTTTGATAATAAATGGCTTCACCCAGCCACTAACCATGAATGGAAAAACAAGATTATGCATTATCATTCATATTCTCTGAAAAAAAGGCCAAGAAAGCAAAAAATCTGCCGAGGTGTGTAAACTTTTGCGCACAACTGTATATACAGAATGAAGACTTTATACAAAATGCTATCAAATCTCAATTGGTAAGCATAAAATATATCCTAAAAGCCTCCAAAGTGCCAGTCTGGGAACTAATTAAAAGTGAGGTCAATATCGGATAGATATTACTTCTCAGTAGTAAGCCTCTCCTGGTTCCCGGCACGGTGCTGGTGTTCCTGGGATCAGTCACTGACGTTACATCGTTCTTTTATATCTATAAATCTTTTCACTTTTCCTCCTGCACAAAATTATTTGTAATGAAATTAGCGGCGATTGAATCCATCAGAGGTAAGAGGCGTCTGATGGGGCCGATCTCCGCGAGGTGTAATTGTGTTACCGACTATATTAAAATCAATCTGCTTCATCGCCGCCGCACAAATCAATGGCTACAAAGTTTGTTTGGCTTCAAGTGCGGATCATTAGGTGAAGATTTAGGACCCGGACGGCTCAATAAGATTAACAGCACAAGAAGGAGAAAGTATAGAAGTGTCTAGCCGGAAGATTTTGTCATTATTGATTTCTGTGTTTTGCAAATGAAGCGTTTTTTATAAATTCTATATAATTGATTGATCTTCTTGTAATTAAGATCCAAAGATGCTGAATAAGACACTTCAGAAAGTCAAGAAACATGAAGGAGCCAAGCTCTAATGGGGGAATATCCATGCAATAAAAAAATTAAGCAAATAACCAATCGACACCCGGATGTAGATCATAAGATCTTCCAACCATTTCCGCCCTCCTTCTTTGACTTTTTCTAAAGGAACCTCCTCCAATTCCGGACTGCTTAATGTTTTGCAGCCACCCAATGTGAAAAGCGTCCTTCAGTTTGCCAACATTAATGTAGAGTCACCTGTGGAACGTTCACTTTGCTTTCATTTATTTATATATTTTAGTATTAAAGTAAATAAAAAAATAGAAGGAAACAGAAGCATTTTGGCAAAGCCACCAAATGAAGCCAAAGCACGTGGCTCTGATGCCCTCCACAGGAGAGATGGGTAGATGAAGAGCAGATCCCCCTCCAGCCAACTCCTGATAAGAGCCCATATGGTAAATTCCCGCTAAGCACCTCTTAGGCAGGATCTGCACCGGCTTCCATTTTAGGAACAACCGCTACAATTCTCTTACATACATGTGTCGCCCACCTGTAGCGGTCGCCTCGGAGACGTCACTCCACCTTCTGGGATGCCACAGGGGCTCCACTTGATTACCGTTGGCAACAGGTATGTCAGGTTATTTACTTCTGAGTCGTGACGCCACTCTCGGTTTGCGATCAGGGTTATAGGTGACCGCCACTGCAGTTTAATGAGCGTCTGGGGCTGATGGAATCTGCAGTCGGATGGTGTGGCCTCCCGAGAGTGAGGCTGGCTCCAGGGGCTCGGGTGTATGTGTGTAGAACAACAGGTCACAGAATAACTCAGTCGCAGTCCAAAGTGTCTTTCAACTTGTTTACTCACTTTTAGCTGGTTTTGTGAGGTAACCCGGGCGATACTGAGATACACCAGGTGGAACCAGGTATCCTTCAGGCTGGTCTAAGGGTAGCCGTTAACCAGCCTTCCTAGCACTTCTTGTTTCGGACAACCCCTGACTTAAAGTACCATGGGATTCATCCAGGGAAGTCACAACTGCCTTTTCTCCCCTTTCTGGCCCGTTTGCTGGCAGCATGGAACAAGGAAGATGGCTCCAGGCTCGATCCTCCTTATGGGCCCCCTCGTTGCTGCTGATGCTCGGACTCTGTTTTGGTTGGTGTGGGACTTGTTGTCCACCCTACCGGCAAGTTTAGCAGACCACTAAATGGATGTCTGGCTCTAGGCACCTGTTCCCCGTGCGTGCCTAGCCACCAATTGTCTCCGTACACAACCAGCTGATTTTCTCAGTGTCTTCCTGACCAACTGGCTTCCTCAGCGTCTTTCTGTCCAACTTCTGGTGACCGTTCTCCCCCGCCAAAGGCCACTTCACGTGCAGGGTCTGACTAGCGTGTCTGCGTGCCCGCTCTCCGCTTCAGACTCGGCTCTACTCCCCCTCCTTTCCTGACTGCCACTGCAACCTAGCTTCCAGCCCCTCCCCTCCACCCTTAGCTGAGATGTGGAGGAACGCCCCCTCTTGGGTCTGCCCAAGGGTCCCCTCTAAGGTGTAGAAGACCTGGTCACTATGTGTCTGTGCGTACACATCCTATTCCAGCCTTCAGGATTACCTGTTTGCACTCACCCAGCATGGGTGCAGTACCCAGTGGCGCCTGACCAGGTCAGGGGCACCACATATACAGTGGGTGTTACGGGGTCCTTCTCCGATATCACACAATCAATAGATCGAGCGATGATTGAACAATCCAAAGAACATTTATTCCAAGTAAATCAGATGGTCCATAAAATAATCCACCACACAGAGAGTAAAATAGTCCAGTAATACCATAAATGTCCCAGGGATGAGTTGCACTCCTCCAGCAGTCCTTCTTCAGGGCAATCAGGGTTTCTCACAGTCTCTCTGGGGTGCAGGTCGCAGCCTCAGCTTCTCCCTCAGAGGATCAATCCTTCTCTCTTGTCCTTCCCAGCCCGACTGAATGAATATTCCCCCAGGTAAGCAGAGAGTTTAGGTGGATCCCAGGCCCCCTCCCCCAGACTTAGGGACAAAAGCCCGGCAGGGGGTGATTATCCTTTAAACAGGACAATGTACACAGAATGGACAGGGCACCACACCTAAAATACGAGCCTACACAAAATTATACACAACCCCCATATTCCACCATCACAGTGGAAAAAAAGTATATAGTCAGCCACCATTTGTGCAAGTTCTCCCACTTAAAAAGATGAGATTTGCCTGTAATTGACATCATAGATAACCAGAACTATGAGAGACAAAATGAGAAAACAAATCCAGAAAATCGCCGCGTCTGATTTGGCAAGATTGTTTTTGAAAATTATGGTGGAAAATAAGTATTTCGTCATCTATAAACATGCATGATTTCTGGTTCTCACAGACCTGTAACTTCTTCTATAAGAGGCTCCTTTGTCCTCCACTCATTACCTGTAATAATGGCCCCTGTTTGAAATTGTTATCAGTATAAAAGACCTGTCCACAACCTGAAACAGTCACACTCCAAACTCCACTATGGTGAAGATCAAAGGTGTCAAAGGACACCAGAAACAAAACTGTAGCCCTGCACCACCCTGGGAAGACTGAATCTGCAATAAGCAAGCAGCTTGGTGTGATGAAATCAACTGTGGGAGCAATAATAAGAAAATGGAAGACATACAAGACCACTGATAATCTCCGTCGATCTGGGGCTCCATGCATGATCTCACCCCATGGGGTCAAAATGATCACAAGAACGCTGAGCAAAAATCCCAGAACCACATAGAGGGACCTCATGAATGACCTGCATAGAGCTGGGACCATTGTAACAAAGGCTACCATCAGTAACACACTATGCCACCAGGGACACAGATCATGCAGTGCCAGACATGTTCCCCTGCTTAAGCCGGTACATGTCCAAGCCCGTCTGAAGTTTGCTAGAGAGCATTTGGATTATCCAGAAGAGTATTGAGAGAATGTCATGTCATATGGTCTGATGAAACCAAAGTAGAACTGTTTGGTAGAATCACAAGTCGTGTTTGGAGGAGACAGAATGCTGAGTTGCATCCAAAGAACACCATACCTACTGTGAAGCATGGAGGTGGAAACATCATGCTTTGGGGCTGTTTCTCTTCAAAGGGACCAGGATGACTGATCCATGTACATGAAAGAATGATTGGGGCCATGTATTGTGAGATTTTGAGTGCAAACCTCCTTCCATCAGTAAGGGCATTGAAGACTAAACGTGGCTGGGTCTTTCCGCATGATGATGATCCCAAGCACACAGGGCAACAAAGGAGTGGCAGTGTAAGAAACATGAAGGTCCTGGAGTGGCCTAGCCAGTCTCCAGATCTCAACCCCATAGAAAACCTCTGGAGGGAGTTGAAAGTCCGTGTTGTCCAGCAACAAGCCCAAAACATCACTGCTCTAGAGGAGATCTACATGGAGGAATGGGCCAACATACCACTAACAGTGTGTGCCAACCTTGTGAAGACTTACAGAAGACGTTTCACCTCTGTCATTGCCAACAAAGGATAGAGAACAAAATTTTGAGAAGAACTTTTGTTATTGACGAAATACTTATTTTCCACCATAATTTGCAAAAAAACCTTCCCAATTCAGAGGCGGTGATTTTCTGGATTTGTTTTCTTATTTTGTCTCAGTTGTGGTCACCTAAGATGTCAATTACAGGCAAATCTTATCTTTTTAAGGGGGAGAACGAACACAATTGGGGGCTGAATAATGACTTTTTTCCCCCAATGTATATGTATACTCCCCTTTGCTTCTACTGCCCATCAACACGATTGTTTTTTTTCCTGACTGAAATTGAAAACTGCTTCATTTTTTAATAAATCAGCATATTAACTCTTTCAGCTTTTTGCAGCGTTTTTTAAAATGGAAAGTATTGAAAAAGTGCAAAAAGGCTAAAATGCTACATGTGAACATAGCTAGAGGGCTGGAGAAGGTTTTTTTTTTTCTTCTTTTCCTTTTATTTTGCCTGATATACAAGTCATTGTACAGGAAAGAATGTTTCCTAACATTTTTTTCCTTTAAAAATCCATTTTATCTTAGTTTTGTATGTTTTATTATTAGTCTGCAAAAGTGGCGTAATACCCTGACAACATTGTTCCCAGCAGCGACCTGGGAGATGTGTCCCAGCATCTTCCCCATGCTGATCCCATTCCATTTGAGTGCTGTTTCCATCCATTTCAGCAGTTTTCCTGACCCCCCCAGTCCCCCCTGATAGGGTCTTCTGGAAAGATGTTTGTGTTTCCCATTGAATTAGAAAATCTATGAAATGATAGTGACACGGTCGGTCCCTGCTGTTTTGAGACTAGTGACAGCCTTAGGAATGGAGCCTCCCATGTCCATCTAGACTCCTCATTGAAATGAAGTTTCCTTTGGTGTCTCATGGGTTAATTTCAGTTTTGTTGCCAGCAGCTCTGAGCAGTGCAGGCCGGCTGTAGATGCTTTGGGTGCACGCCCATTTAGGTTAAATACTGTAGCTTTCCCAGCAGACCTTGCTGCTGTTAGAATTCGTTCTATTCTGGCCATCCTGGTGGAAGGAACTGCTGAGGAATTGTCCTATTCCCATCCATCTGCTACTTTAGAGTCTGTCTATTGCTGTGAAGTTTGGTGTTTTGTATCCTTCTAGTTATTCCCCCGTCTGTCTTTCCTTTCACTTTGTGTTTATTAGTGTAGTGTTGAATCTGGTGTACTCGTCAGCCTACTCACTAGGTAGGGTGAGTTTAGGGCCAGCTGAGGGTCCAAGGTATCCTGTTTGCCGACATGTTGAAAGAACCTGTATAGGGACGCTAGGGAGCTCAGGAGTCAGCTTAAGGTGAATTCAGGAGGTGCCTCCTCAAGCCTCTCCCTGGCGGCAGGGACCTCCGTTGTATCGTGACCCCAGTGTTTTGTAGTGCGTCAGATGCCCGTTGGTCTGATCATGTGTGTCAAACGTTTTTACAGACATCTACTCCGTGCGTGACAGGCATAATAGGGTCTTATCCGATACAGATGAGAATTGTAATGTCAATAGTAATAGTGCACTCATCTTGGTAGGTGGTGCTTACACAGCATAAAAATGTATACAGCTGCTGGACATATGTACACAAAGGTACAGCGTGGACCAAGGAGAGTAGAGAAAGTGCACATTCTGCTCTGCCGAGGGAAGCCAGTGTCAGAGATTCAAGTCACATCGAATGGTGCAATCAACGCATTTCGAAGCTTCCTTGCATCTTCATCAGAGAAATAACATTGTTACTTCCGTGATGAAGAGGCAAGGCAGCTTCGAAACGCATTGATTGCACCTTTCAATGTGTCCTGGATCCCTTTGATACTGGCTTCCTTCGGCAGCGCAGACTGATCACTTTCTGTACTCTCTGAGTTTCCCATTGACTTCCGTTATACTCGTTATTCAAATCGAGCCCATCCGAGCATTCGAACAGCTAGATTTGAGTATCAAATGTAGCGCCCCTGAACACGTCAGGGTGCTATAGGGTTCTGCATCTCCACCAGGATGCAGGGCCTACCCCCTTAGGGACCCTGAACCCCAGTTCCGGTAACACCAATAATCCAGGTAATCCCAGTTTTCCCCAACAATCCCCCATACACTAGTACCCAGCTAGGGTGGGACCATGGATGGCCGCCTAGAGGTGGAGCCACTCCAGTCCACCAGTTGACCAGGTGGGGGGGGCAGACTGTGGAGAGTAGTCAGAACAGTGTTGACAGCAGGAGTGTGTCTCGGGTTGACGGTGACCTGGTACCCAGGAGAGGTGGTTGCCGGTGGAGTATGGTGGAGTACTCCCGGAACTACGCACCGACGGGGTACAGGACCCTAGGACAGGAAAGAGCTTCAAGCCGACCTGTTAACACCTGTTCAGCAAAGGGGACCATCAAGCACCTCGCTGAGGCTAAAGAATCTGAAGACTCAGTAGCACAGGGAGAGCCAGGGACAGGACCAGAGACTCCAAACCCACAGGATTCACGCTACCATCAGGGGGACAGAGGTGGACAAACCACAGACCGGGGACCCCCAGTGTTCCATACCACGGGGACCCACTTACCAGACACAGGTGCAGGGGAAGAAGGTACCAGAGAACCAGACTGGCACTGGGACGAAGTGGACCTGGAGGCAAAACCAGCCGGCTTTCGGGCAACCAATTAACACCCAAAAAGTGAGTAAACCAGTTGCACTAAATACCTGTCTGGACTCCTTCTTCAGACGTCCACCGCACCATACACCCGTTGGGGCAATACCCTACTTGTGGAGGGACTACCATACTAGCTGCAATACCATCAGCCCCAGTAAGGACATTCTGCAGCGGCGGCTCCCTACACTTAGCCACAACACCGCAAGAAGCGTCACAAATAACTTTATTAACAAATCCCCTGTAAATATCCCCCATTACAAAAAGGGCCCAGGGCACGGAACCGGGTAACGGCCACCACCGTGACATTCCCAATAGAGACACTGCCAGGGAGCGAGTACCCCATATCCCTGGGTGCTACACAAGCATTTGGAGATGCTCTGCAGTGTTTCTTTGAGCACTAGCTGACAGGTTAACTGACAGCACAGGCTTCCATGCAGGTTCTGGGAGGTGCTGATTACTCAGGTGTTCCACCTTCCTGGTAATTGTTCTGTTTCATTACTGAGCATTCTCTCCCAGAACCTCGCCAGTCGTACTCTCTGGTTCTGCAGTTGTGCTCTTGCTTTGTGTTTGTGTTCTGATCTAAGTTTCTTGACCCGTGACCATTGCTTGACTCCTCTCTACCCACTCCCTGTTATTGTCGTTACCTCCTGTCTTCTGACCTCAGACCGTTACCTGACCACGTCTCTGTTTGCTCCCTGAATCTAATACGTACTCTCCTGGAATTCTGACCCTCGACCTGTGACTTGACTGTATTTCTGCTTACTCCCTGTCTCCTGTCGTGACCTAGTATTTCCTGACCCCAGCTTGTCCGACTACCCTTCCGTTATACTATCAGTAAGTAATGACTAGCATCACATTATGAGGGGGGACTCCTGACCACTTTTGTTGCATACAATTTTGTTTCACCCATTGTATCTGCCTCTCCCTATTTCTTTGTGACAAGTTTTATTGGCAGGTTCCAGTCACTGTAGAACCCTTATTGTTTTGCTAATTTACAGAAAATATTGTTCTTGGACGTCAGCTTTGTAGTTGTAAGAGGATATGAGCAGAACAAAGAATCTGGTGTAGATTGAGCTGTAAGACAGGCCGGAGGGCAGAAGAGAGACATCTGAGCGAAAAACAGCGCGGAGCACAGGGTTAATTCCGGGAAATCCTCCTCCTCCTCTATCGGTTGTAACCTGGGAGGTGTTGTGCATCTACGAGCTATTGTTATGGCTGTCATTCTTTACTGCAATCAAAGCAAATGCCTGAAGGCACGAAGAGGCAATATCTGCAACTGCGTGGACTTGTCCTGGAAGCGTCACAGCTCTCCGGGGTCTGGAAACATTTTCCCGACTGCAGCATAAAGAAAAAACTATGGCTATGCTGCATATTTATGAGGAATGTGGAAGATTGGGGGCCTAGAATCACATAGTGTCGACTGGTGGACATGTAAGAGAGGCTATAGTAGGGTGGGAGGTGGTGGAGTGTGCACCCTCAAGACTGACGGTAAAGCAGGCAGTATAGCCTACAGTCATTTTGGAAAAACCCCACCTGGTGGGAACCCCTGCTGTAGCCAAGATCCCCATCCCCTGGATGTGAGCTCTATGTGTCTCCCAGTAATATAGGTTGGATGTGAGGTCTGTGTGTCTCTCAGTAATATAGGCTGGATGTGAGGTCTGTGTGTCTCTTCCAGTAATATAGGCTGGATGTGAGCTCTGTGTGTCTCTCAGTAATATAGGCTGGATGTGAGGTCTGTGTGTCTCACCCAGTAATATAGGCTGGATGTGAGGTCTGTGTGTCTCTCCCAGTAATATAGGCTGGATGTGAGCTCTGTGTGTCTCTCCCAGTAATATAGGCTGGATGTGAGGTCTGTGTGTCTCTCCCAGTAATATAGACTGGATGTGAGCTCTGTGGGTCTCTCCCAGTAATATAGGCTGGATGTGACCTCTGTGTGTCTCCCAGTAATATAGGCTGGATGTGAGCTCTGTGTGTCTCTCCCAGTAATATAGGCTGGATGTGAGGTTTGTGTGTCTCTCAGTAATATAGGCTGGATGTGAGGTCTGTGTGTCTCCCAGTAATATAGGCTGGATGTGAGCTCTGTGCGTCTCTCCCAGTAATATAGGCTGGATGTGAGGTCTGTGTGTCTCTCCCAGTAATATAGGCTGGATGTGAGGTCTGTGTGTCTCTCAGTAATATAGGCTGGATGTGAGGTCTGTGTGTCTCTCCAGTGATATAGGCTGGATGTGAGGTCTGTGCGTCTCTCCCAGTAATATAGGCTGGATGTGAGGTCTGTGTGTCTCTTCCAGTAATATAGGCTGGATGTGAGCTCTGTGTGTCTCTCCCAGTAATATAGGCTGGATGTGAGCTCTGTGTGTCTCTCCCAGTAATATAGGCTGGATGTGAGGTCTGTGTGTCTCTCAGTAATATAGGCTGGATGTGAGGTCTGTGTGTCTCTCCCAGTAATATAGGCTGGATGTGAGGTCTGTGTGTCAATCCCAGTAATATAGGCTGCATGTGAGGTATGTGCGTATCTCCCAGTAATATAGGCTGGATGTGAGATATGTGTGTCTCTGCCAGTAATATAGGCTGGATGTGAGCTCTGTGTGTCTCTCCCAGTAATATAGGCTGGATGTGAGGTCTGTGTGTCTCTCCCAGTAATATAGGCTGGATGTGAGCTCTGTGTGTCTCTCCCAGTAATATAGGCTGGATGTGAGCTCTGTGTGTCCCCCAGTAATATAGGCTGGATGTGAGCTCTGTGCGTCTCTCCCAGTAATATAGGCTGGATGTGAGGTCAGTGTGTCTCTCCCAGTAATATAGGCTGAATGTGAGGTCTGTGCGTCTCTCCCAGTAATATAGGCTAGATGTGAGGTCTGTGTGTCTCCCAGTAATATAGGCTGGATGTGAGCTCTGTGTGTCTCTCCCAGTAATATAGGCTGGATGTGAGGTCAGTGTGTCTCTCCCAGTAATATAGGCTGGATGTGAGGTCTGTGCGTCTCTCCCAGTAATATAGGCTGGATGTGAGGTCTGTGCGTCTCTCCCAGTAATATAGGCTGGATGTGAGGACTGTGTGTCTCTCCCAGTAATATAGGCTGGATGTGAGGTCAGTGTGTCTCTCCCAGTAATATAGGCTGGATGTGAGCTCTGTGCGTCTCTCCAGTAATATAGGCTGGATGTGAGGTCTGTGCGTCTTTCACAGTAATATAGGCTGGATGTGAGCTCTGTGTGTCTCTCCCAGTAATATAGGCTGGATGTGAGGCCTGTGTGTCTCTCCCAGTAATATAGGCTGGATGTGAGGTCTGTGCGTCTTTCACAGTAATATAGGCTGGATGTGAGCTCTGTGTGTCTCTCCCAGTAATATAGGCTGGATGTGAGGCCTGTGTGTCTCTCCCAGTAATATAGGCTGGATGTGAGGCCTGTGTGTCTCTCCCAGTAATATAGGCTGGATGTGAGGCCTGTGTGTCTCTCCCAGTAATATAGGCTGGATGTGAGCTCTGTGTGTCTCTCCCAGTAATATAGGCTGGATGTGAGGCCTGTGTGTCTCTCCCAGTAATATAGGCTGGATGTGAGCTCTGTGTGTCTCTCCCAGTAATATAGGCTGGATGTGAGGCCTGTGTGTCTCTCCCAGTAATATAGGCTGGATGTGAGGTCTGTGCGTCTTTCACAGTAATATAGGCTGGATGTGAGCTCTGTGTGTCTCTCCCAGTAATATAGGCTGGATGTGAGGCCTGTGTGTCTCTCCCAGTAATTTAGGCTGGATGTGAGGTCTGTGCGTCTTTCACAGTAATATAGGCTGGATGTGAGCTCTGTGTGTCTCTCCCAGTAATATAGGCTGGATGTGAGGCCTGTGTGTCTCTCCCAGTAATATAGGCTGGATGTGAGGTCTGTGTGTCTCTCAGTAATATAGGCTGGATGTGAGGTCTGTGTGTCTCTCCCAGTAATATAGGCTGGATGTGAGGTCTGTGTGTCTCTCCCAGTAATATAGGCTGCATGTGAGGTATGTGCGTATCTCCCAGTAATATAGGCTGGATGTGAGATATGTGTGTCTCTCCCAGTAATATAGGCTGGATGTGAGGTCAGTGTGTCTCTCCCAGTAATATAGGCTGGATGTGAGCTCTGTGCGTCTCTCCAGTAATATAGGCTGGATGTGAGGTCTGTCTGTCTCTCCCAGTAATTTAGGCTGGATGTGAGGTCTGTGTGTCTCTCCCAGTAATATAGGCTGGATGTGAGGTCTGTGCGTCTTTCACAGTAATATAGGCTGGATGTGAGGTCTGTGTATTTCTCCCAGTAATATAGGCTGGATGTGATGTATGTGTGTCCCTCCCAGTAATATAGGCTGGATGTGAGGTCTGTGTATCTCTCCCAGTAATATAGGCTGGAAGTGAGCTCTGTGCGTCTCTCCCAGTAATATAGGCTGGATGTGAGGTCTGTGTGTCTCTCCCAGTAATTTAGGCTGGATGTGAGGTCTGTGTGTCTTTCCCAGTAATATAGGCTGGATGTGAGGTCTGTGTGTCTCTCCTAGTAATATAGGCTGGCTGTGAGCTCTGTGTGTCTCTCCCAGTAATATAGGCTGGATGTGAGGTCTGTGTGTCTCTCCCAGTAATATAGGCTGGATGTGATCTCTGTGTGTCTCTCCAGTAATATAGGCTGGATGTGAGCTCTGTGTCTCTCTCCCAGTAATATCTGTGTGTCTCTCCAGTAATATAAGCTGGATGTGAGCTCTGTGTGTCTCTCCCAATAATATAGGCTGGATGTGAGCTCTGTGTGTCTCTCCCAGTAATATAGGCTGGATGTGAGGTCTGTGTGTCTCTCCCAGTAATATAGGGTGGATGTGAGCTCTGTGTGTCTCCCCCCAGTAATATAGGCTGGATGTGAGCTCTGTGTGTCTCTCCCAGTAATATAGGCTGGATGTGAGGTCTGTGTGTCTCTCCCAGTAATATAGGCTGGATGTGAGATCTGTGTGTCTCTCTTCCAGTAATATAGGCTGGATGTGAGCTCTGTGTCTCCCAGTAATATAGGCTGGTTGTGAGGTCTGTGTGTCTCTCTCAGTAATATAGGCTGGATGTGAGCTCTGTGTGTCTCTCCCAGTAATATAGGCTGGATGTGAGCTCTGTGTGTCTCTTCCAGTAATATAGGGTGGATGTGAGGTATGTGTGTCTCTCCCAGTAATATAGGCTGGATGTGAGATCTGTGTGTCTCTCTTCCAGTAATATAGGCTGGATGTGAGCTCTGTGTCTCCCAGTAATATAGGCTGGTTGTGAGGTCTGTGTGTCTCTCTCAGTAATATAGGCTGGATGTGAGCTCTGTGTGTCTCTCCCAGTAATATAGGCTGGATGTGAGCTCTGTGTGTCTCTTCCAGTAATATAGGGTGGATGTGAGGTATGTGTGTCTCTCCTAGTAATATAGGCTGGATGTGAGGTCTGTGTGTCTCTCCCAGTAATATAGGCTGGATGTGAGGTCTGTGTGTCTCTCCCAGTAATATAGGCTGGATGTGAGCTCTGTGTCTCTCTCCCAGTAATATAGGCTGGATGTGAGCTCTGTGTCTCTCCCAGTAATATAGGCTGGATGTGAGGTCTGTGTGTCTCTCCCAGTAATATAGGCTGGATGTGAGGTTTGTGTGTCTCTCCCAGTAATATAGACTGGATGTGAGCTCTGTGTCTCTCTCCCAGTAATATAGGCTGGATGTGAGCTCTGTGTCTCTCTCCCAGTAATATAGGCTGGATGTGAGGTCTGTGTCTCTCTCCCAGTAATATAGGCTGGATGTGAGCTCTGTGTCTCTCTCCCAGTAATATAGGCTGGATGTGAGGTCTGTGTGTCTCTCCCAGTAATATAGGCTGGATGTGAGATCTGTGTGTCTCTCTTCCAGTAATATAGGCTGGATGTGAGCTCTGTGTCTCCCAGTAATATAGGCTGGTTGTGAGGTCTGTGTGTCTCTCTCAGTAATATAGGCTGGATGTGAGCTCTGTGTGTCTCTCCCAGTAATATAGGCTGGATGTGAGCTCTGTGTGTCTCTTCCAGTAATATAGGGTGGATGTGAGGTATGTGTGTCTCTCCTAGTAATATAGGCTGGATGTGAGGTCTGTGTGTCTCTCCCAGTAATATAGGCTGGATGTGAGGTCTGTGTGTCTCTCCCAGTAATATAGGCTGGATGTGAGCTCTGTGTCTCTCTCCCAGTAATATAGGCTGGATGTGAGCTCTGTGTCTCTCCCAGTAATATAGGCTGGATGTGAGGTCTGTGTGTCTCTCCCAGTAATATAGGCTGGATGTGAGCTCTGTGTCTCTCTCCCAGTAATATAGGCTGGATGTGAGCTCTGTGTCTCTCTCCCAGTAATATAGGCTGGATGTGAGGTCTGTGTGTCTCTCCCAGTAATATAGGCTGGATGTGAGGTCTGTGTGTCTCTCCCAGTAATATAGGCTAGATGTGAGGTCTGTGTGTCTCTCCCAGTAATATAGGCTGGATGTGAGGTCTGTGTGTCTCTCCCAGTAATATAGGCTGGATGTGAGGTCTGTGTGTCTCTCCCAGTAATATAGGCGGGATGTGAGCTCTGTGTGTCTCTCCCAGTAATATAGGCTGGATGTGAGGTCTGTGTGTCTCTCCCAGTAATATAGGCTGGATGTGAGGTTTCTTGCAGGATGGACAGAGACTTTGTGAACAATTTAAGTAAATTAATTAAGCATGGACTGTCCTACAGCAGAACACATATCCCAATATATCATTATTATTATTATTATTATTGTGTTTACATAACCAAACCCACAAGAAGACCCTGACACCTCCACGTGTTACATGTGATCCGTCTCTACACTTCTTAGCAAAAATGCCAACATTCTGCATTTTGTGGCTCTTTAATCTTGTTTAAAGCTGAAACATTTTTGTTACATAATTATTTTGTAAAGTTACATATTAAAAAAAGAGTAAAAGTGCAAATCCTTCTGCGTCTCCTTTTCTGTGTAATTTGAGATTACATTCCTGAATATAGAAATTGAAAGAAATAGAAAGCTATCAGCGTGGTGCTTACACCCTCCGGTGCCCGGAATACTGGGTATAATATAGTGACAAAGGGGCAAATATGTTCACAGACCATAGGGCATGATACGTTTACGATGAGGTCAGAAGTGGCATACTGTGAAAAATACACCACTAATCATTGCAATGAGTGAAACCCCCACCCCAGAGTCTCTCTCCATGTCAGATATCTATCTGCCCTAGGTACTGACTTTCAGCATCAATACCATAGATGTCCAGTCACCTGCTAAATCGTGCTTTCATTTTTTTTCCCCTTTTCAAAAAAACTCCCAAACTTTAGTGATTCCTGCAGAGTCCATTATATTGTGTCATAGGTCCACAATTAAGAAAAGAGAGGACAAAATATCAGGAAAGTAGCCAAAGTGCAGGTGCGGTGCAAGGAAACTGCAGACCGGCTTCTGGGAAGGGGCGAGGAAACTGCAGACCGGCTTCTGGGAAGGGGCGAGGAAACTGCGGACAGAAAAATCCAGAATCTGCAACAAATCTTGTGAAATCTAAAGGTGATGTCATAGATTTCACAACACTTTTTCAGATGCTGTAATTTCCTTACACATTTAAGTGGCTATCATAGATATCTAGGTAATTTTTTTGCTATAGGTGCCCAGTGAAATGTTTGCCCATAGTGCCCAGTGTGGTGTATCTTCTGTGGTGCCCACTTGCAATGTTGTTGCTGCAGTACCAAGATTATTGCCTGCTACAGATGACCGTCTTAATGTCTACACAAGGTGCTCAGTTTAGTGTTTTTCCAGTTAAGTTTATCTCCCCCAAAGTTCTTACCACAAGTGCTACCATTAGTGTTCCGCACCATTACTGTTCCGCACCATTAGTGTTGCGTACGATTACTGTTCCACATCATTAGTGTTCTGCACCATTACTGTTCTGCACCTCTTTTGTTCCGCACCATTACTGTTCCGCACCATTACTGTTCTGCACCTCTTTTGTTCCGCACCATTACTGTTACGCACCATTACTGTTCTGCACCTCTTTTGTTCCGCACCATTACTGTTACGCACCATTACTGTTCCACACCTCTAGTTTTCCACACCTCTAGTTTTCCACACCATTACTGTGCCGCACCATTACTGTTACGCACCATTAGTGTTCCGCACCATTACTGTGCCGCACCATTACTGTTACGCACCATTAGTGTTCCGCACCATTACTGTTACGCACCATTAGTGTTCCGCACCATTACTGTTACGCACCATTAGTGTTCCGCACCATTACTGTTACGCACCATTAGTGTTCCGCACCATTACTGTTACGCACCATTAGTGTTCCACACCATTACTGTTCCGCACCATTACTGTTACGCACTGCCTCAGGTGCCTTCTTTAGTTGCCCCTTTAGTGCCCAGGTATCCTTTTTCCATTTTTATGCCCTTAGGTATTAATAAATTATTAATTAATATTAATGTCAATAGAAATCAGATTAGAAATGAGATATGTATACAGTCTGCGCCAATAATATAACATGCACTGCAATAGCTCCAGTATGTGCACAGCCAATAGGAACCCGCTGTTGTACAACCACAAGTCCCAGCACCTCTCAGCTCCATAGTGACACATTCACCTTCAGATACAACAGGTTGGAGCGTTATTCTGGGACTGTAGGGTTTCACAATTAAAAAAGTGTCTAAGGACATAATGGTGATGAGGCATCCGGCACCAGACTCCAGTGGTCTCTGTCGACAATCAATTTACCTTAGAAATCTTCAAGGAGCCACCAAGGTTCGGCCTGAGCTTGGATTCTTTCTTGCACTCTTCCTCCGGAGTGTTATATGGACTGTCTTCAGTAATGTTCCCCTTCTTGCCTCAGGAGGATTCGCTGATCACTGACTGTCTTGTTTCTTGCGCTTTCCTTGCAGGCGGGTGTGTGCGGATGTCAGTCGCCCTCAGTTCTGCATCTGAAAGTTTTACTTGTATTCTGAGGCTAATATTAGGCAAATGAGTAAAGCTTCGCCCCCTCTCCGCCTCCCATAGAGCAATACATTCCATATCCTGGAAGTAACACCTGAATATGCAACATATCACACAGGATTTACTACTGTATATTCAAGAGCACACGGTCACCCGTAATACAAGATCTTCTTACATTTATAGAGACCAATTTCAGATTGTGTAAAACTGTGGTGGTCTAGGGGAGTAAAGGGGTAATGTAAGTATCACCGGTGGTCTAGGGGAGTAAAGGGGTAATGTAAGTATCACCGGTGGTCTAGGAGACTACAGGGGTAATGTAAGCATCACCGCGGTGGTCTATGGGAGTAAAGGGGTAATATAAGCATCACCGGTGATCTAGAGGAGTAAAGGGGTAATGTTAGCATCACCGGTGATCTAGGGGAGTAAAGGGGTAATGTATGTATCACCGGTGGTCTAGGAGACTAAAGGGGTAATGTAAGCATCACCGCGGTGGTCTATGGGAGTAAAGGGGTAATATAAGCATCACCGGTGATCTAGGGGAGTAAAGGGGTAATGTAAGTATCACCGGTGATCTAGGGGAGTAAAGGGGTAATATAAGCATCACCGGTGATCTAGGGGAGTAAAGGGGTAATGTTAGCATCACCAGTGATCTAGGGGAGTAAAGGGGTAATGTATGTATCACCGGTGGTCTAGGAGACTAAAGGGGTAATGTAAGCATCACCGCGGTGGTCTATGGGAGTAAAGGGGTAATATAAGCATCACCGGTGATCTAGGTGAGTAGATGGGTAATGTAAGCATCACCGGTGATCTAGGGGAGTAGAGGGGTAATGTAAGCATCACCGGTGATCTAGGGGAGTAGAGGGGTAATGTAAGCATCACCGGTGATCTAGGGGAGTAGAGGGGTAATGTTAGCATCACCGGTGATCTAGGGGAGTAGAGGGGTAATATAAGCAACAACGGTGATCTAGGGGAGTAAAGGGGTAATGTAAGTATCACTGATGGTTTAGGGGAGTAAAGGGGTAATGTAAGTATCACTGATGGTTTAGGGGATTAAAGGGGTAATATAAGCCTCACCAGTGGTCTAGGGGAGTAAAGGGGAAATATAAGCATCCCCGATGATCTGGAGGAGTAAAGGAGTAATGTAAGCATCATCGGTGATCTAGAGGAGTATAGGGGAAATGTAAGCAACACCAGTGATCTAGGAGAGTAAAGGGGTAATGTAAGCATCACCGGTGGCTAGGGGATTAAAGGGGAAATGTAAGCAACACCGGTGGTATAGGGGCATTAAGGGGTAATGTAAGCATCACCGGTGGTCTAGAGGCGTAAAGGGGAAATGTAAGCATCCCCGGTAATCTAGGGGAGTAAAGGGGTAATGTAAGTGTAGCGCCCCACGAGGCAGGTGCATTTAACCTACTCATCACCGGGCCACCGACTGTCGTGGTCACGGGCAGCCTAGCCCGGCTCCGTTGCCCCGAGGCGTACAGAAGATGGCAGGGAAGAGATGTTAGGGGTAGTTGTGAGGTGAATGTCGTGACGCCACCTGTGGTATGCGGCCAGGGAATCGTCCGCTGCTGCTGTCACTGTCCTCCGGGGCTGATGGTAGTAGCAGCCAGGGATGGTATTGCTCCCCACAGGTAGAGCAGGCCCCGGAGACGATGATGAGGGGAGTAGTAATGGCGGGCGCCGAAGTGCGGAGCGTCAGCACCGGGAATAAAGAGTCAGTCTATGGCTGCAGTTCCAGGTTGTTTACTCACTTTTGTGCTGTGCCGCTCACCCAGGTAATATTGGTCACTAGCTATAATGGGCTCCGTCGAGCCCGAATCCCTTCAGAGATCAGTCCAGTTTGGTGTTTGGTGGGTTCCCTCCTTGTAACGCCTGGCTGTGGATCTCCTGGCTTGAAACTACATGGGGACCCGGGTTTTCACGACATGTACTCTTGTCCCTATATGCAGGTGCCGCGGTTCCGATATGGGGTCCAGCTTGATACGAAACTCCGGATCCTCTCTGATACTATGCTGTCGTGCACTGTGTGGACAAGGAAGCTTGACACTTTCCCCGTCCAGGGAAATTCTGGAAAACCAACGTGAAGTATGATCTTCCCTAGGGTCCTGCCGCCCTGGGTGGCATCGGTTCGGAGGGGAGCAGATTCACTCTCCCCACGGCAATCATGTGAACGCTTCCTCCTTCCCACCGGAGCACCTGTGAGGCACGTCTGCTCCGCTGCTCTCCTGCTGGAGAACTCCCTAACTGTTGTGTTGGCTCCTGACTCCCCCTACTGGCTGCTTCTCCTTCCTACTAGGTTCTAAGCTAGTGGGACTGGGGCCCCTGTTTGAGGGCATCCTGTAAATGCCACTCTGTCGGTGATCCCTTAATTACCTGACCCTAATCCAGTACCCAGTGGGAACAGGGCAACCTGGTGTGTGTTTGAGTGTGTAAGTGGTGAAACCGGGACTGATCTCCTCAGCAAACGGGTTTAGCGTTACACCTAAAATCAGGTGCAATACTCTGTGGCGACTGAAGCCTCAGGGGCGCCACATAAGCATCATCAGTGGTCTGGGGAGTAGAGGGGTAATGTAAGCAACACTAGTGGTCTAGGGGAGTAAAAGGGTAATGTAAGGATCACCAGTGGTCTAGGGAAGTATAGGGGTAATGTAAACCACACTGGAGGTTTAGGGGAGTAAAGGGGTAATGTAACCATCACCGGTGATGTAGGGGAGTAAAGGAGTAATGTAAGCATCGCCGGTGATTTAGGGGAGTAAAGGAGTAATGTAAGCATCGCCGGTGATTTAGGGGAGTAAAGATATAATATAAGCAATATAATATAAGCATTAGTGGTGATCTAGGGGAGAAAATGGGTGATGTAAGAATCACTGGTGGTCTAGGGATGTAATGGGGTAATCTAAGAATCACTGGTGGTCTAAAGAGTGCTTTACACACTGCAACATCACTAGCGATCTTGTTAGCGATGTGACACGCCAGATCGCAGATGCGATCTCCCGAGATCGCACATAGGCCAGTTCTATAGCGCCGGTCACATGTGCGATCTCGGCAGATCGCATCTGCGATCTTGCGTGTCACATCGCTAACGAGATCGCTAGCGATGTCGCAGCGTGTAAAGCACCCTTAACAAAAAGTGAAGGGTTAATGTAAGCAATACTGGTAGGCTAGGGGAATAGAAATGTAGTATAAGCAACACTTGTAGTCTAGGGGAATAGAAAGGTAGTGTAGGTAACACTGGTGGTCTCGGGGAATAGCACAGTAGTGTAAGCAACACTGATGGTCTAGGGGAGAAAATTGGTAATGTAATCATCACTAGTGGTCTAGGGGAGTAAAGGGATAATATTAGAATCACAAATGGTCTAGCAAGCTATGACCATCATGGATAGGGATGAGCAAACCTGAACTCTCACAGAAGTCCATGGTCAAGTTTGGATGCTGAATAAAGTTTCTTGAAAGCCAAACAACAACCTTTTTGGTATGGGGATGATGCTTGGATGCAACTGGGAACAAAATTAATTAAAAAAAGTAACGTGGGGCCCCTCCTATTTTGATAACCAGCACTGGTAACGCAAACAGCTGGGGGCTGATATTATTGGGCTAGGAAGGGTCATGGTTATTTGGCCCTCCCTAGCTTAAAAATACCAGCCTGCAGCTGCCTTAAGTTTCCAGCCACCAACTTCCCCAATTCTTTCGCTTTACCCTGCTTTTTCCGATTAACCTGGTGCGAGGACAATTGGGATAATATTTTTGAGGTTGAAATCAGCTGTTAATTGACAACTGGCATCAAGCCCAGAGGTTAGTAATGGAGAGGCGTCTATCAGACACCCCCATTACTAAGCCGGTAAGTATAAACATAAAACAAAATGTATTTAAGAAACACTCCCCCGACATCCTCATAAAAATATTTATTAAAAATTATTTAAAAATAAAAAAGAAGAAAATAAGTCATGAAGATTCCAAATTAATCCACCGAATCCGATGTAGTCCAAAAATGGAAACCTGAAAGACATAAAGAGAGAAATAGATAATAAGAGACAGTCCCTTATTCACCACTTTATTAGCTCACCTAAAATGGCAAGTCCAATGAAATCCATTTAGATCCCACGACATCTATCAATTCTGTACTAGAACCTATAGAGCCTAGTTCTGAGAACAAAGCTTCATTGGTCACTCACGGTCATTTTTCACGAGCGGTGACATAAGTAACTCAATGACGTCACCGCTCCTGAGACATTCCGGGTCTCAGGCTGCCCTCTGTTTGACCTGGCAAGAGTGGTGATGATCTCACTAAGCTTACATGACCTCACTGCAGAGGGCAGCACGAGACCCGAAATGTATCACGAGCGGAGACGTTATTGAGTTACTCATGTCACCAATTGTGAAAAGTGACCGGCAGTGTCCAATGAAGCTTTGCTCTCAGAACAATGCTCCATAGGTTCTATTACAGAATTGGTGGACATAGTGGCATAGCCATGGATTACATCGGAGCTGCAGGGGTTTTTTGGGAGCTAATAAAGTGGTGAACGAGGGACCGATTCTTGTTTTTATTTCTTTAAATCTTTCTTTTTAAGTTTTTCAGGTTTCCATTTTTGGGCTACGTCGGATTTGGTGGATTACTTTGGAACTTTCATGGCTTCTCATTTTAATTTTTTTTTTTTCAAATAAATTGATGAACGACTGAGTCGGGGAGTGTTTTCAATTTTTTTTATGTGTGGTGTTTTTTCTTTTTAAACTTACTGGGTTAATAATGGAGGTGTCTGATAGACACCTCTCCATTACTAACCCCTTAGCTTGATGTCAGCTAACAATTAACAGTTGACTTGAACCCCCAAAAATATTGCCCAGATTGCCACTGCAAAGCACTAGAATTGGAAGAATTGGAGCATCTAATATGTGTGCCAATTTTGGTGTGGCTGTGGGCTGAGATTTTTAGGCTGGGAAGGGAACACTAACCATGGTTCTCCCCAGACCGATAATACCAGACTCCAGCTGTCTGCTTTACCTTGGCTGGTTATCAAAAATCGGAGAGACCCCAAGTTGTTTTCTTAAATTATATTTTAGCTTAAAACAGACTCATCACCCTTCAGTGCCACATGAAAGGCACCATGTATGTAGGGTTGATGGGACATTATATAACTGCAGGCTCTCTATATATTCTATCTATTTTTTTTGCTTTACGTACTTTAAAAAATGTGTTAGTCAAAAACACATAAAAAAAAATAATATTTTTTGCTCTGAGGGAACTGTGAAAATTCTGGCACATTTCCATATCTACATTGTGAGACTGTGACCGGGGTTATCTATGATGGCCGGTATGTCTCGCCCCGGTTGTGCTCACTCCATGATAGAAAGTAAATCCACTCTAGGGTTAATGCTGTTTCCCTACAGGCTGAAGGAAGGGTTAAATGGAAACAGGAACAAGGGCAGGTGTGCCGGGTGTGAGGGAGTGAACACAACTCCCTGAGTTCTCTGCTGGAGAGGCACATGTATATTGGTGTGGACTTTTGTTTGGACATTAAACCGTGTGCTGTGAAACTTAATGCCTGGATCCCGTGTCTTCTGCTGCGCAGCCGACCGTGCTACCTCACATATGGTGGAGAATGCGGGCATCCCGGCCGGTGAGGTGTAGCTTCCTTTTCTGGTGACCCGGTAGCACATGTCCTGGATTCAAGCGGCTATACTACGGCCCAAACCCAGCGACGCCATGGAGGACATACTAAAGCATTTGGCTCAGGCTAATGCACAGCAGCAACAAGCTAATGCACAGCAGCAACAGACCAATGCACACCTGCTCCAATCCTTGAAATCGCAGGACCAAAGACACCAAGAACAGCTGGTTCAGGCCAATGCACGTCAGCAGCAAGCCTTACAATTGCAGGAACAAAGACATCAAGAACAGATGGTTCTCCTGGCCAAGTCGATCCGTGCTGGACCGGCAGCAACAACCCCGGGACCGGGTGATGACGGCAGCGTCCGGAAAGCGGTGAGACAAGCGTTGCAAAAGATGACCCCGGGGGATGATGTGAAAGCGTTCCTGGCGGTGTTTGAGCGGGTGGCCGAGCGGGAAAAGCTGCCGACCCCCCAGTGGGCTGAGGTATTGTCGCCCTATCTGACGGGGGAACCCCAAAAAGCGTACCTGGACCTCTGTACCGAGGACGCCATTGACTATGTGACCCTAAAAGCCGAAATACTGGCTCGGTTGGGGGTGAATACCTATGTACGGGCTCAGCGGGTAAATCAGTGGTTCTATGAGGAAGCCAAACCCGTACGCTCCCAGGCCTATGACTTGTTGCATCTTGTAAAAAAATGGTTGCAGCCTGACACTCTGAGCCCGGCGCAGATGGTGGAAAGGGTAGTTGTGGATCGTTTTGTGCGCACTTTACCCGTCACCGTTCAACGGTGTGTAGGACAGGGTGACCCGAGTACCCTGGACCAATTAGGGTCCCTGGTAGAGCGGCATGTGGCTACGCAGGACTTGATACGGGACACTGAGACTTTGCGTACCGCCCGTCGGTCCGGCCCCTCCAAGCCTAGGGCCAAGGACCCACCGCCGACAACGGTGCAGGAGTCCCCTACCGTCCCGCCTGAGGCCGCGGCCGCCAATCCTGAGGTCCGGAAGGTTCTGTACCCTAAACGACAACCCGTCAAGGGGGTTTCCGTCCCCATTAGATGTTGGCGGTGCCAGCGGGTGGGACATATGGAAGCCCAGTGTCCACTCACCACGGAGCCCATGGATTGTGGGGTTACCCGGCGGGGTTGAATGTATGCTCAGGTGGTGTGTACCGCTGACCTAGTCTCCCCAGAGACGGAGCCCCACTTGTGCCAAATACAGGTGAATGGATGTCCGGTTACAGGATTGTTGGATTCCGGAAGCTTAGTGACCCTTGTGCGATCCACCTTGAGGGCTAAAATAAAGGCCACCGAGCTCTGTGTGTCTCCAAGTAATATAGGCTGGATGTGAGGTCTGTGTGTCTCTCCCAGTAATATAGGCTGGATGTGAGGTCTGTGTGTCTCTCCCAGTAATATAGGCTGGATGTGAGGTCTGTGTGTCTCTCCCAGTAATATAGGCTGGATGTGAGGTCTGTGTGTCTCTCCCAGTAATATAGGCTGGATGTGAGGTCTGTGTGTGTCTCCCAGTAATACAGGTTGGATGTGAGCTGTGTGTGTCTCTCCCAGTAATATAGGCTGGATGTAAGGACTGTGTGTCTCTCCCAGTAATATAGGCTGGATGTGAGCTCTGTGTGTCTCTCCCAGTAATATAGGCTGGATGTAAGGACTGTGTGTCTCTCCCAGTAATATAGGCTGGATGTGAGGTCTGTGTGTCTCTCCCAGTAATATAGGCTGGATGTGAGCTCTGTGTGTCTCTCCCAGTAATATAGGCTGGATGTAAGGACTGTGTGTCTCTCCCAGTAATATAGGCTGGATGTGAGGTCTGTGCGTCTCTCCCAGTAATACAGGTTGGATGTGAGCTCTGTGTGTTTCTCCCAGTAATATAGGCTGGATGTTAGCTCTATGTGTCTCTCCAGTAATATAGGCTGGATGTGAGCTCTGTGTGTCTCTCCCAGTAATATAGGCTGGATGTGATGTCTGTGTGTCTCTCCCAGTAATATAGGCTGGATGTGAGCTCTGTGCGTCTTTCCCAGTAATATAGGCTGAATGTGAGGTCTGTGTGTCTCTCCACTAATATAGGCTGGATGTGAGGTCTGTGTGTCTCTCCCAGTAATATAGGCTGGATGTGAGGTCTGTATGTCTCTCTCAGTAATATAGGCTGGATGTGAGATCTGTGTGTCTCCCCCAGTAATATAGGCTGGATGTGAGCTCTGTGTGTCTCCCAGTAATATAGGCTGGATGTGAGGTCTGTGCGTCTCTCCCAGTAATATAGGCTGGATGTGAGCTGTGTGTGTCTCTCCCAGTAATATATGCTGGATGTGAGGTCTGTGTGTCTCTCCCAGTAATATAGGCTGGATGTGAGGTATGTGTGTCTCTCCCAGTAATATAGGCTGGATGTGAGCTCTGTGTGTCTCTCCCAGTAATATAGGCTGGATGTGAGCTATGTGTGTCTCCCAGTAATATAGGCTGGATGTGAGGTCTGTGCGTCTCTCCCAGTAATATAGGCTGGATGTGAGGTCTATGTGTCTCTCCCAGTAATATAGGCTGGATGTGAGGTTTCTTTCAGGATGGACAGAGACTTTGTGAACAATTTAAGTAAATTAATTAAGCATGGACTGTCCTACAGCAGAACACATATACCATTATTATTATTATTATTTTTGTGTTTACATAATCAAACCCACAAGAAGACCCTGACACACTATGTGTTACATGTGATCCGTCTCTACATTTCTTAGCAGAAATGCCAAAATTCTGCATTTTTGTGGCTCATTAATCTTGTTTACAGCTGAAACATTTTTGTTACATAATCATTTTGTAAAGATACATATTAGATACATATTAAAAAAAAAAAGATGAGCTGATTGATGAGCTGATTGATAGGCTGGGACAGGCGCGATATTTCACCACGCTCGACCTGACCAAGGGGTACTGGCAGGTGCCACTGACGGAGTCCGCCAAGGAGAAAACCGCCTTTGTTACGCCGGAGGGTCTCTTCCACTATGTTGTCTTGCCTTTTGGGTTACATGGCGCTCCGGCCACGTTCCAGAGGTTGATGGACTTAGTGCTGGAACCCCACCAGGCGTATGCATCAGCGTACCTTGATGACATCATTATGTACAGCTCCGATTGGCAGACCCACTTGGAACAGGTACAAGCGGTTGTGGACGCGCTTCGAACAGCCGGATTGACAGCCAATCCCAAGAAATGTGCGTTGGGACTCACGGAAGCCCGCTACTTGGGCTACGTGATAGGCCAAGGAGTGATTAAGCCCCAAATTAACAAGGTTGAGGCGATCCAGAAGTGGCCTAGACCCCTGACCACGAAGCAGGTTAGGGCCTTCCTGGGTATCGTGGGGTACTACAGGAGGTTTGTAAAGGATTTTGCGGGACTATCAGCCCCCTTGACGGACCTTCTCAAAGGCAAGAAGTCCGTCATGGTGCGCTGGACTCCGCAGGCCGAGGACTCCTTCCGGGCCCTGAAGGGGGTCCTGTGCGGACAGCCCGTTCTCGTACACCCTGATTTCCGGAAGGAGTTCATAGTACAGACTGACGCCTCAGAGGTCGGCCTGGGGGCAGTGTTGTCTCAGGTGGTTCAGGGGGAGGAACACCCCGTCACCTTCTTAAGTAGGAAGCACACCCCTCCCGAGCGGAATTATAGCGTAGTGGAGAAGGAGTGCCTGGAGATCAAGTGGGCCTTGGAGTCCCTACGCTATTACCTGCTGGGACGGCAGTTTCGCTTGGTGACGGATCACTCTCCACTGGTCTGGATGAGGTCCGCCAAGGAACGGAATGCCCGGGTTACCCGGTGGTTCCTTTCTCTGCAGAACGTCCGGTTTACGGTTGAACATAGGGCCGGTGGGTTGCAGGGCAACGCCGATGCCTTGTCCCGCGGCCCGTGTTTGATGGCGGGAGTTCAACCCCGCACGCTTGAACTGAGGGGGGGTATGTGAGACTGTGACCGGGGTTATCTATGACGGCCGGTATGTCTCGCCCCGGTTGTGCTCACTCCATGATAGAAAGTAAATCCACTCTAGGGTTAATGCTGTTTCCCTACAGGCTGAAGGAAGGGTTAAATGGAAACAGGAACAAGGGCAGGTGTGCCGGGTGTGAGGGAGTGAACACAACTCCCTGAGTTCTCTGCTGGAGAGGCACATGTATATTGGTGTGGACTTTTGTTTGGACATTAAACCGTGTGCTGTGAAACTTAATGCCTGGATCCCGTGTCTTCTGCTGCGCAGCCGACCGTGCTACCTCACAACATCCATATCCACATTTGTTTGCAGGACAATTGTCTTACTGTTGCCCCAATTTTGCTTCCTTTTGCAGCCCCCTATCCCTTACTACAACCATTTTAACGCCTTAATGACCGCGGGCCGTAGTGGTTCGTCCTAAGCCATATAAGTGTAATCATCTGCGGCTGCTGCGGGCTGCTGGCAGTGATTCCTGCACATGTCTGCTGATTTGAACAGTTGACATTTGTGCCTCGCAGGCACGGGTGGATCCTCAATCCACCCATGCCCGTCAGTCCCTTAAATTGCAGTCAAAATGTGACAGCGTGATTTAAATGCCCGCCGCGGTAAATCTTCACTCACCTGGCTCCATCAGCGGCGCTATGACTAGAGATGAGCGAACCGGTCCCGGTTCGGCTCGAGGTCGGTTCGCCGAACGGAGGTCCCGTTCGAGTTCGGCTCGTCGAACGGTCGACGAACCGAACTCGAACTGCATAGGAAACAATGGCAGGCAATCACAAACACATAAAAACACCTAGAAAACACCCTCAAAGGTGTCCAAAAGGTCACAAACAACTCACAACACAACACAAACACATGGGAAAGTGACAAGGACATATACTTATGCAAAAACAAAAGAGCTGGACAAGGAAAAAGAGGAGGAGACACAGATATAGGCATGGCACGCCCTTCTAAAGTCATGTAAAACACCACAAGGTGACTCCAAGCGGAGTCTCCCTTTTTTCCAAAAATTGGGCCCCACACACACCCACCCATTCAGTGGCAGCAGTTGTGCCCCAGTTGTACACTTCACAGCTAGATTTACATCAAGCACATTAAAAAATACGCCATACTTAACCGTCCCCAGGATGACACCGGGGTAGGTAGCAAAGTCTTTCCTGATCCCAGCTCTGTTCATCTTGGCTTCTTTTAAAAACACAGCAAGCAAGGGTTACTCCAAGCGGAGTCTCCCTTTTTTCCAAAAATTGGGCCACACACACACCCACCCATTCAGTGGCAGCACTTGGGCCCTAGTTGCAAACAGGATGTTTTGATTTGCATCAAGCACATTCAAAAATACGCCATAATTAACCGTCCCCAGGATGACACCGGGGTAGGTAGATAAAGTCTTTCCTGATCCCGGCTCTGTTCATCTTGGCTTCTTTTAAAAACAATGTAAGCAAGGGTTACTCCAAGCGGAGTCTCCCTTTTTTTCCAAAAATTGTGCCCCACACACACCCACCCATTCAGTGGCAGCACTTGTGCCCCAGTTGTACCCTTCACAGCTAGATTTGCATCACGCACATTCCAAATCCACAAGCATTTACTCTCCCCAGGATGACACAGGGGTTGTAAATTCCTTCTGGATCCATGACTTGTTCATTTTGATGAACGTCAGTCTGTCCACATTGTCACTGGACAGACGCGTGCGCTTATCTGTCAGCACACACCCAGCAGCACTGAAGACACGTTCAGAGACAACGCTGGCAGCTGGACACGACAAAATCTCCAAGGCGTAACTGGAGAGCTCTGGCCATTTTTCTAGGTTTGAAGCCCAAAAGGAGCAAGGCTCCATTTGCAAAGTCATGGCATCGGTGTTCATTTGGAGATACTCCTGTATCATCCTCTCCAGCCGTTGACTATGTGTCAGACTTGTTGTCTCTGGTGGCCTTGCAAAGGAGGGTCTAAAAAATTTATGAAAAGATTCCATAAAATTGCTGTTACCAGCACCAGATACGGTGCTACTGGTACGGGTAGACTGTTGAAGATGACGAGACCGTCCCATGTTTGTCAAGTTACAACTGGGAGATTCACTCCCTGCACCTGCACGGTTGTTTGGTGGAAAAGCGGATCTAAGATCGAGTAACAGCTTCTGCTGATACTCCTGCATACGTGCGTCCCTTTCTATGGCTTCTGCTGATACTCCTGCATACGTGCGTCCCTTTCTATGGCTTCTGCTGATACTCCTGCATACGTGCGTCCCTTTCTATGGCTGGAATTATGTCACAAAATTTGGACTTGTACCGGGGATCTAATAGTGTGGCAAGCCCGTAGTCATCATCACTTCTAATTTTGACAATACGAGGGTCATGTTGGAGGTAGTGCAACAAGAAGGCACTCATGTGTCTTGCGCAGCCATGCGGACCAAGTCCACGCTGTGTTTGTGGCATAGAGGTGCTAACCGTTCTTTCTTCCTCTGACATCTCCCCCCAACCTCTTTCAACTGAAATTTGACCAAGGTCTCCCTCATCTGCTGAGTCTTCCATGTCCATGGACAGTTCGTCCTCCATTTCTTCATGTTCTCCTGCACCTTCCTCAATATCTCGCCTGCTACCATGCGCCCTTGTTGATCCCTGTCCCCCATGCTCCCATGCCTGGCGCCTTGGTGATGATGAACGTCTGGACCTTGGTGATGTTGTTGTGTCTTGCGCATATGAATCCTCCTGTACTTCCTCCCCTTCCTGTTGTCCCACCCCCTGACTCCGAATAGTGTTTAGCGTGTGCTCCAGCATGTAAATGACTGGAATCGTCATGCTGATAATGGCATTGTCAGCGCTAAACATATTCATCGCCATGTCGAAACTGTGCAGAAGGGTGCATAGGTCCTTGATCTGAGACCACTCCATCAGGGTGATCTGCCCCACCTCTGCATCTCGTTGGCCCAGGCTATACGTCATGACGTATTGCACCAGGGCACGGCGGTGCTGCCACAGTCGCTGTAACATGTGGAGAGTTGAATTCCAGCGTGTCGCCACATCGCATTTCAGGCGATGAACCGGCAGGCCGAAAGACTTCTGGAGCGATGCAAGTCGCTCAGCTGCGGCGCTTGAACGGCGGAAGTGAGCAGACAGTTTTCGTGCCCTGTTCAGAAGGCCATCTAGGCCGGGATAGTGTGTTAAAAATTGCTGGACGACAAGGTTCAACACGTGAGCCATACAAGGTACGTGTGTCACCTTGCCCAGGCGAAGGGCCGCACCCAGGTTTGCAGCATTGTCGCACACGGCCTTACCAGGCTGCAGGTTGAGTGGAGACAACCATTTATTAAACTCGGACCGCAAAGCTGACCACAACTCCTCAGCTGTGTGACTCTTATTCCCAAGACATGTCAAGCTAAAGACCGCCTGATGCCGTTGCGCTTTGCTGCCAGCATAGTAATGAGGGGTGCGTGATTCCTTCTGCGCAGTGAGAACGCTGGTGGCCTGACCAGGCAGGCTTGGGGCGGAGGTGGAGGACCCAGATGAGGTGGAGGATGCAGAAGCAGTGGCGGAACTTGGACAGACAGAGGATTGACACACAAGTCGTGGGGACGGCAAGACTTGTGCAGCAGACCCTTCACCATCTATCACCATAGTTACCCAGTGCCCAGTCAGCGACATGTAACGTCCCTGTCCATGCTTACTGGTCCAAGTATCGGTGGTGAAATGCACCCGTTCACACACAGAGTTTCTCAAGGAAGCGGTGATGTTGTGTGCAACATGCTGGTGTAGCGCGGGCACACCTTTCTTAGAGAAGTAGTGGCGACTAGGCATCTGGTACTGGGGCACAGCGACAGACATAAGGTCTCTAAAATCCTGTGTGTCCACTAGGCGGAAAGGCAGCATTTCGGTAGCCAACAGCTTACAGAGGGATAGAGTCAACCTCTTAGCTTTGTCATGGGTCGCAGGAAGTGGCCTTTTATTTGACCACATCTGAGGGACAGAGATCTGGCTGCTGTGTGTAGACGGTGTTGAGTAGGGTGTCCCTGGAAAAATGCAGGTTTGTGAGGAAAGTGCAGGTGGAGACATGATGTTGCCTTCATCCAAAGTTGGTGCTATCGATGTCTGAGAGAGCTGTACACACTCACTTGTTTCCCCTTCCAAAACAACTGACGACCTACCAAGCAAACTGCCTGTTGCGGTTACAGTGGTGGAAGTTGTGGGTGGAAAAACAGGTGTGACAGCTGTCCCCACAGTCCTAGAAGATGACGAGCGCGCGGATGCACTGGAAGGGGCAGGCGGTGGATGGTTCGCTCCGCTAGGCCGCATTGCAGCACGGTGAGCTTCCCACCGGGCCATATGATATTTATTCATGTGACGATTCATGGAAGAAGTTGTCAAACTGCTGAGGTTTTGACCTCTACTAAGAGAACCATGACAAATTTTACAGATCACATAATTTGGGCGATCTTTTTCTATGTCAAAAAAGGACCAGGCTAGGCAAGGCTTAGAGGCCATGCGACCTGTTGATCCACCCCGAATAATGCTCAGAGGCAGAGTGGTGGCTGAGGATGCAGTTGTAGACGTGCTACCAGTACTCCGACTCTGTCCAGGAAGGCGCAAGGTAACTTCGTCATCAGTTGCATCCTCCTCCACCACCTCTGTTAACCTCCTCGAGTGCCTGACTGTGGGTTGACAGTAGGTGGGATCTAGAACTTCATCATCAATTGTTGTGTTTGCACTCCCCTCCCCCTCAGACCGAGCCTCTTCTTGCCCTGACCGAATATTTAAGTTGTCATCCCAATCGGGTATCTGAGTCTCATCTTCATCAGTATGTTCCTCATTGTCTATAACCACAGGTGTTACAGTTTGTGACAAAGGGTCAACATTATGCTCCGAAACTTGGTCCTCACGGCCTGAATCAGAGTCACAAAGGTTCTGGGCATCACTGCAGACCATTTCCTGTTCTGTACTCACTGTAGCTTGGGAGCAGACCTCTGATTCCCAGGCTATAGTGTGACTGAACAGCTCTGCAGACTCAGCCATCTCAGTTGCACCATACTGTGCAGGGCTGATGGAGACTTCAGAGCTGGGAGAAATCAAGTTTGATTGGGATGACAACTCAGAGGACTGGTGTTTTTTGGATGCGGTACTTGAAGTGGCTGAGAGGGCACTTGTTGGACCACTTGAGATCCATTCAAGCATTTTCCTTTTTTGCCCATCATCTATCTTTGTTCCTGTTGTTCGTGTCCGTAAAAAAGGGAGCACATCGGATTGTCCACGGTAAGTAGTAGACATCTTACTTTTGCTGGTAGATGGTCTATCTTCAGCAGATGATAATGGAGCTTTGCCACCTTCCCCACGGACAAAACCTTTTTTGCCTTTTCCACCACGACTCTTCCCCTTTCCACCAGCATCTGTCATTTTGCCACTCATGTTGATTGCGACAAGATTGTGGACTGAAAATGTGGTAGTAAAAATTGAGAGGTGGTGTAGATTGCAGCGGTGTCTAGCTATATTAACAGCAGAATAATAAAGAATAAATATCCCTGACAATGCAACTACGGCCCTTAAACTGGCAGCAAAAATTGCTAGTATAATGGCTTAGTTATAATGAGTTGGAGTGTGCAATGCAGGCAGACGCGCTCTGCAAATGTCTTTGCACTAGTGTGACTATAGCAAAGTCCAATAGCCACGTTTAGGATGCCACTAGGTACACTGAGTGTTTGCTAGTATAATGGCTTAGTTATAATGAGTTGGAGTGTGCAATGCAGGCAGACGCGCTCTGCAAATGTCTTTGCACTAGTGTGACTATAGCAAAGTCCAATAGCCACGTTTAGGATGCCACTAGGTACACTGAGTGTTTGCTAGTATAATGGCTTAGTTATAATGAGTTGGAGTGTGCAATGCAGGCATAGGTGCTGCAAATGTCTTTGCACTAGTGTGACTATAGCAAAGTCCAATAGCCACGTTTAGGATGCCACTAGGTACACTGAGTGTTTGCTAGTATAATGGCTTAGTTATAATGAGTTGGAGTGTGCAATGCAGGCAGACGCGCTCTGCAAATGTCTTTGCACTAGTGTGACTATAGCAAAGTCCAATAGCCACGTTTAGGATGCCACTAGGTACACTGAGTGTTTGCTAGTATAATGGCTTAGTTATAATGAGTTGGAGTGTGCAGAAAACAGGAGGGTACAGTGCCAGGATTGTGGGGCTCTGGGTAGAGGAATGGAAGCCTGCCTTTCTATTCCCTCCTAATGGTGAAATGCAGCGAGGAAATCCCTGACCTGGGCTACACAGACGCTGTCTCTGTTTTCAGGACCTGTCACCTTAACTCTGACCCTGCCGGTTTGAGCCCTTAAAAGGACTGCTATAAAGTGCTATCCCTAAGCTGTCCAGCGCTGTGTATGGAGCGCATACAGCAGTATCGGCGATAGGACAAAGGACGGAGCTGCGACAGTGATGTCTGACACCAAAGACGCAGAAGAGATAATGGCGTCCTGGAGGAAAATGTCCGGTTTTATAATGCAGGGACATGTGACATGGACATCCTATCACACATGCCGTTGCTTCTCTGGCTCAAAGTCCACTTAGCTGTGTGTGTGTCTGGGATTGGCTGACATGCTGGCCCGCCCCACAAGACGCGCGCGCTTAGGGAAGGAAGACAAGAAAAAAAAAAAAATGGCGAACGCCATTATACAAACAGCAGTGATCTGAAGGCGCTGTTCACGCACACTATACACTGAAATGTCATAATAGTGTGATTCACAGAGTGACTTACACTATTACAGCGGAAACCAAGCTAGGATTTAGCTGTTTTTTTGCTGCTAGAACCGTTCTCGAACGTTTCTAGAACTATCGAGCTTTTGCAAAAAGCTCGAGTTCTAGTTCGATCTAGAACAGGGCCCAAAATCACTCGAGCCGCGAACTGGAGAACCTCGAACCACGAACCGCGCTCAACTCTAGCTGTGACATGATCACTATGAGCCATTGGTTGCCATGGTAGCACAGGGTCATGTGATGACTCCTGTACCTCACATGACTCACTTTCTGTAACACTCGGCAGATCTGGCTGTAACAGAAGACGAGCATTCCTCTTATTCTGAGCTGTGCAGCTCTGATCAAGGGAAATGAACTAGCGATCAGACTGCTGATTCTTATAGTCCCCTAGGGGGACAAGTAAAATTAAAGAAAAGTTTTAAAAAAAATACTAAAAGATTAAATCACTCCCCCCCTTTTCCCCACTGAAAATTAAAGGTTTAAAGAATAAAAAAATATACACACATTTGGTATCGCTGCTTTCAGAAACGCCCGATCTATCAGAATTTAAAATCAATTAATCTGATCGGTAAACGGTGTGGTGGCAAAAAATATATTAAACACCAAAATTACGTTTTTTGGTCGCTGCAAAATGCAATAGCAAGCAATCAAAAAGTAGCATCTGCACAAAAATGGTACCATTAAAAATGTCAGCTCGAGATGCAAAAAATAAGGCATCACTGCGCCTCAGATCCTGAGAAATGAGAATGCTGTTGGTCACGGAAAATGGTGCAAAAAGTGTGCCACGCCTTTCGGACAAATGTCTGATTTTTTTTAACCCCTTAGAACCTATACATGTTTGATGTCTACGAACACGTACCGACCTGAGGCATCACAGCGACACATCAGTTTTACCATATAGTGAATACTGTGAATAAAATACCCCAAAATCAATCATGCAATAGCACTTTTTGCAGTTTTTCCGCACTCGAAATTTTTTTCCCGTTTTTCGGTATACTATTTGGTAAAACTTATGGTTTAATTTAAAAGTACAGCTTGTCCCGCAAAAACAAGCACTCATATGGCAAGACTGATGGAAAAATAAAAAAAGTTACGGCTCTTGGAAGAAGGGGAGCAAAAAAATGAAAATTGAAAAATGGAAAATTGTCCGGGGGTGAAGGGTTTAAGTTCAGGTCCTCATTGATTTACATGGAGTTTTGGGGTTTGTGGTCTGGGGTCAAGTTGGGGTACCAAATAGAACTTTTAATGAACCTGGAGAATCTGAACATCCATGGGTCCGCTTATCCCTACTCAGAGTTTTTATCCTCTATATTGGGCAATATATGGACAAATCTCTGATCATTATTCAATACCCAAGATATCTATGGATAATATGAGATATTCAAGTTTCAAAAAATTCACCTAAAGATGAAAAATTTTGTAAGAACTGAGCCATCACAATACTCGTTGGTAGAGATAATAATGTAGTAATGTTATTACTGTAAAACCCTTTCTCTGCCGATGGTGGAACCTTCTACTGTATGGTCTATGGCCTTGTAATATGGGCTGAGCTATGTGGGCCGGTGCTGGATGCCTTCAAGATACTCTGCCATGACCTGGGTATATAGATGCAGGACAATGGCTGCATGAAGCAACACATATACAACACATATACAACATATATACAACCATGAATGATGCATCAGTGACACATCGTGCTCGATTCTTGTCTGACCTGTTTTCTCACATTAGAAGGTTACCGTCTTTCATCAGACGTCTTTAGATTTCTTTGCCTGAGGACATTAGATGTTTATCTCCTGATCCTCCAGTGTCAGCATTTTTATATTTCTGAACGGAAACAGGAAAGAAAACCATAAAGTTTATATAGCAGTCAACCGGACACCACGGTGGCTCAGTGGTTAGCACCGCAGTCTCACAGCATTGGAGTTCTGGATTCAAATCCCACCAAGGACAACATCTGCAAGGAGCTTGTATGTTCTCCCGTTGTTTGCGTGGGTTTCTTCCACTACTCCAAAAATGAGGCGGTCTTGCTGAAATCATTAATCTAATACACAGCTTCTCAACCTTTCCCTTATGAGACACCATAAGAAAGAGAAAGGTGATAATGGGCCTTGTGGGACCCCATGAAAGGGAAAGGTGATAATGGGACTCACCATTAGTGGTACAACCATATGCCAAAATTTATTTGTTTCCTGAATTCTGTATATAATTAAATGGTCAGTATTGTTTTCAATATACTTGCCCTAATAAAATTGTGACTTTTTTTTTTACAGAAAAATGTTGTTTTATTGTCACACGGTGTTTTGCTCTAACCTTGCCAAGTGTCATCAGACGCTGTTCAGACCACAGACTCTGAAACTCCTCACTACAAGTTCTCTGGTGCTTCTGAGTTGCACAGACAGGATCAGGTGTCGACCAGATGTGTGCTCATTAGTGATTGGACTAGCAGGAGTTAATTTCTGCTAGCCTGCTGGTTGATCACATGTTGCGAGAGACCTATCACTGATATTCCCTGCCTTTTTAAGATGGAGGATTTTATTTTCCTATGCTGACTATAGCTTTCTCCTACACCGGTCCGGATGCTGCTGTTTTCCAGTCTGGTGATTTACTGTGTGTTGATGGTGTGTAGAGTAATTCCTCCTGTCTTCTGGTTATTTCCTCACTACTTTCGTTTTCCCGATTATCACGTCTTGTCTGATCACTCTGTGTGAGTGTGCTGTGTGATAGTTTTGCTTTCCCCTATTTGACTATCACTGTTGGTGTTACTGTAGCACCCCTGACTATATCAGGGTGCTACAGGGAACTACATCCTATCCCTAGGGTGCAGGACCCAACCCCCATGGTTCCAGGTTCCTAATAAAAGGTGTCACACCATCAGTGCTACAAATCCCAATTATCCACCAAACACCCCAGAGTCCGCGGCCTTCCCTACCTGCGGAGGGACTGACACCTTGCTACCCCACACCATCTGCCCCGGTACTCCCCCCAGCAGCGGCAGTGCTCCCATTACTGCAACCCGCAAGTGGTGTCATGAATTTCTTCCCTGTAAATATCCCCTTTTCAAGGATCGGAGTGTTAGCCGAGCCCGGGTCTGGACCCATCAAGCCACGACCACCCCGGATCTGAGCACCCTGGTCTATGCCGGGGCGGCACATTAACACGCCCTGGAGTCGGAAGGGAGGGGGTACAAAATCAAGGGTGGTAAAGAGCAGGAGTAGGAAGGTGGCCCAGATATCATCACCATCAGAGGTATCTCTGGGATAAGGGACAGCTAGGGCGCCCCTAGTCTGAGGACCAGTTTAGGAGCCCTAGTCCCCTGTTATACCCTGCCACCCTGTGACATTTACAGAAGACATCTGCTTTATATGTCTTCCCTATAATGCAGCCTCCTATAGATTTGGAATGGGTTCTCATATACTGTTAGGGGGTTTTGGAGGGGTTTTTGCTGTGAACCTTTGACCGCAGCGTGTCGTGAGCTCAGCTTGGTTTGGTCACAGCAGGAGGGATGAAGCTTTGTCATCGCCTGTAATGTCATAATGTAGATGTCACCCATCACAGAATATCTCTTTAGGGCACATTCTTTGCATAAGTAAATATACATTACATTTATCTTGCATGACTCCATCATGTATCACTTGACAAATTATATTTTCCTCTGAAATTTCATAAATCAGAAATTCTGAAATGACTAATGAGAAGATTTCTGCAGAAATTGCGAATCCCGCTTCCCCTCTAGGTCAACTGTACGAGGTTGCGTTTGTCAGACGGGGATTTTTTTTTATGGTATAGATATAAAGGCAGACGACAAAGGCAGTTCACAAAACATCGGAGATGGAACTAAAGCTGTGCTGACCATTGTGATTGCAGGGGGGCTCGGGGAACCAGGCAGGCAACAACAACTAGGGCTCACGTCACGGCCAGGCCTTCCTGCAGTGCTGTCCATTCTGACCCCCAAAGACCCCCTCGGCCGTCTTGCAATGCCACCTGACCTATATGCACAGTGCAGAAAGAGCGAAGCGGCCCGACGGTAATCAGTCCGGTCGTCCCATTCAAAATTTTGCCATGCCGCTTCTAGATATATCGCTGTGAAGATCGCCCACCACTATAAAGTATGGCACAGTTATGTGCGTTTATGGTCTCAAACGAGGGTATTTCTCACGAATGTCCTATCAGCTGTATGGCCACCGAGCAAAACAAGAATCGCCCCACAACTATGCACAGAGTCCAAAAGCAGGGGCAAACCACAACAATATGGTGACTGTCTCCTGCCTAAAGCTTCTCTCCTACAACTCTGTAACGGAGGGTCATTGTCTGTCCCAAGGGTTTAAGTATTGTATATACATGCTATACACACATATAACTAAATAATATACACATACAGTACATATAATACAGATTTATAAGAATTTCTCAACAGATGTTGGTAACAACCCATCCAATCCAGTCCACTCAGACAGATAAATCAAACCATAGATGTCCATAAATTAAGTTATGTATAATAATTAGAAATGCACAGGGGAAAAAGTTTTTGTTGGTGATGAAGCTTCCAGACCCCTCCTGTATGGAGACACTAGTCGCCTGCATTGCTCAGGTGGATTTTGGCCCATTCTTCCGCACACACTCCTCACATCCTGTATGGAGACACTAGTCGCCTGCATTGCTCAGGTGGATTTTGGCCCATTCTTCCGCACACACTCCTCACATCCTGTAAGGAGACACTAGTACCTGCATTGCTCAGGTGGATTTTGGCCCATTCTTCCGCACACACTCCTCACATCCTGTATGGAGACACTAGTCGCCTGCATTGCTCAGGTGGAGTTTGGCCCATTATTCCGCACACACTCCTCACATCCTGCAGGTCCCGGCTCCTTCTATGATCTCTGACCTTTAGTTCCTTCCGGACATTTTCTATTGGATTCAGCTCTGGTGATCGGCTCAGCCATTCTAGCAGATTTATTTTCTCTCCCCTTGGCCGTGCGTTAGGGATCATTGTCTGCTGAAATGTCCACTCTTGTTTCATCTTCATCATCCTGGTAGATGGCAGCAGATTTCTATCAGGAATGTATTGGTACATTTATCCATTAATCCTTCCTTCAGTTATATGAATTTTTCCAGTGCCGTCTGCTGAAAATCAGCCCCACACCATGATATTCCCACCTCCACACTTCACTGTTGTAGTTGTTTTAGGGGTGATTTGCTTTTTGACCTCCAAACATGGTGTGTATTATGGCCTCCAAAGAGTTCAGTTTTGGTCTCATCTGACCAATCTATATTTTTTAGTATTTCACAGACTTGTCTAAATGTTGTTGCGCAAACTTTAAACTCTCTTGAACCTGCTTTATGTTCAGCAATGGAGTCTTCCGTGGTGAGCGTGCATACAGGAGCGTGCATACAGAAGCGTGCATACAGGAGCGTGCATACAGGGGCGTGCTTATATGCCATGGAGTGGGAGGGCATCACTAAATGTTTTCGTTGAAATAATTGTAATTGCTGATTCTAGGTCTTTCATTAGGCCTCCAAAGGTGGTTATTGGCACTTGGACAACTTTTCTTATTCTTCTTTTCCCTCCTCTGTCTGAAATCTTGTGGTGAGCACCTGGTCATAGCCAGTATATGGTGAAATTATGTTTTTTTTCCACTTCTGGATTATGGCCACAATAGTGGTCACTGGAAACTTCAGTAGTTTAGAAATTCTTCGGTAACCAATGCCGTCAGTATGATTTGCAACAATAAGATTGCTAAAGTCTTGAGACAGCTCACTGGTTTTACCCAACATGAGTTGTTTCCTGTGTGACACCTTAGTAATAAGACACCTTTTTAGAGGCCAACAGATGATATTACTTTTCACTAAGTGGCAGGATACTTTCTGATAACTGATAGATTTCAGCTGGTGTCATGACTTTCCATGGCTTTTTGCACCTCTCTTGGATGGCATAATATATACCCATGTGTTCCCGAAAATAAAATAGCTTCTTATATTATATTTTGTCCTAGGACTTATTTTCAGGGGATGTCTTATATTTTCCCATGAACAAAAATCCACATTTATTCTTGAATAAATAATCAAAATTTAGTAAAATCTAATCATCATCACATTCTGAAACTTCAACATTTTGTGTTACTCCTATCACTGATCTGCTTTTCTCGTGGTGCAGAACCCATCCTATAGTGGGTACATACCATATTTCTTTTGGGGGTGTCTGCCTTCTCTCTTTTGTGGATGTCTACTTTCTTTGATGAAGTGTTCTGCTTTATTCTTTAACTTTTTTAGCGTCATGGACACTTCCTTATGGAATCACAACTATGGCTTATTTTTGGAGTAGGGCTTATATTTTAAGAATACTCAAAAAAGCCCCCAAAATCCTACTAGGGCTTATTTTAGGGGTAGGTCTTATGTTCGTGGAAACAGGGTAGATCTCAATCATATACAACAGCCAGTAATAGGGCGAGTGAAGCACATTAGTACTTAAGCCAAAGTTCCCAAATTATTTTAAGTGGAGTTCAGTGTAGAAAAAAAGAAGCCATCAGTAAGTCGCCTGCTGCTGAATGATCATGTGAATTCTTGATATCTATTAACGTCATCCCAGCACAGGGCATAGTGTAAATTTACATCGCCAGAGGAAAGCTTATCAATGTTGATTGCAATACATACAATGGCTGGAGCCGCCCTCTGTCTTCCTACTCGAAACTCCGACATTGGCCAATGGTGGTTCTGTTAGAAATGGTGCTACTGCATGGTCATCAAGATTATAACCAGATCATTTAAAGGAGGTTGGATACTAGTAGTCTCTAGAGATCCTTGAGAATTGCAGATCCATCAACAGAAGCTTGTTGATGGTGTCCAAATTTTTAACATTGAAAAATATTTTTTCAAAAACTGTCGATGTAAAGTTAATGAAGATATATATACATGTTTGGACAATACAGTCAGTATTTCAACAAAGGAGCTGCACTTTAAGCTACTGAATGTTACAGGGAGCAAAATCTTTCCTGTTCCAATAGTTATGGACCACAAATTTATTTTACACGGTTCTTAACAAGGATGCTGTAAAGTCCCATGCTGTTAGTTATCCCCTCATTGGTCCAGTGGTAGGCATCCCGCTTGGGGTGTTAGAGGTCCCAGGTTCAAATCCCAGTCAGAGCCCATGGGCTCTGTTGGCCTGCAGACCATTGGCCGGTCCAATCCTCCATGACGACTACATGTGTTCATTGGAGGAAGAGCCCAGGTAATGTCTTTTAAATTCCTGTCATTGGTCTAGTGGTAGGCTTCTCACTTGGGGTGCGAGAAGTCCCGAGTTCGAATCCTGGTCAGAGCACATGGCCTCTGTTGGCCTGCGGACAATTGGTCAGTCCAATCCTCCATGATAACTACATGTGTTCATTGGAGGAAGAGCCCAGGTGACGACTCTGTGGAAGCTGGATAAACAAATAGCTAGGATGATAAAAGAAAACTTACACTCGCAGGGGGTTGGACTCGATGGCCCTTGAGTTCCCTTCCATTCACGTCATTAATGTCCAATTCTTAGTATGCTAAGAACACAGAGACCATTCCCCAAGGACTTTACTGACCCTAAAAAGGCTTTAATGAACCATACAGATTCTATCTGGGCATTGGTAACCTTAATTCTATTTGGCCATTAGTAACCTTACAGGGTTTTAAGGAGCTTCTAGGAGTCTAGGAGCTTTACTAACTCTACAGGTAATTTACTGATCCTAAAAGGGTTTTTCTAACCTTTCAAGAGTTAATTATATTCCTACAAGAAATTTCAGACCCTACAAGAATGTACCTAAGCCTAAAATAACTTGTCTAAAGGTGGTGTCACACATAGCGACGACGACAATGACGTCGCTGCTAAGTCACCATTTTCTGTGACGTAGCAGCGATGTCCCGTCGCTGTCACTGTTTGTGACATCCAGCAACAACCTGGCCCCAGCTGTGAGGTCGCCGGTCATTGCTGAATGTCCTGCTTCATTTTTTTGGATGTTGCTCTCCCGCTGTGAAGCGCACATCGCTGTGTGTGACAGCGAGAAAGCATTGAACTGAAGCGAGCAGGGAGCAGGAGCCGGCGTCTGGCAGCCTGCGGTAGCTGTAACCACGGTAAACATCGGGTAACCAAGAAGCCCTTTCCTTGGTTACCCGATATTTACCTTAGTTACTAGCGTCCGCCGCTCTCACGCTGCCAGAGCCGGCTCCCTGCTCCCTGCATACGTAGCTGGAGTACACATCGGGTAATTAACCCGATGTGTACTCTGGCTAGAAGTGCAGGGAACAGGGAGCCGGCACTGGCAGCGTGAGAGCGGCGGACGCTAGTAACTAAGGTAAATATCGGGTAACCAAGAGAAGTGCTTTCCTTGGTTACCCGATATTTACCTTAGTTACGCTTCCACGCGTCGCTGCTGGCTGGGGGCTGGTCACTGGTCGCTGGTGAGATCTGCCTATTTGACAGCTCACCAGCGACCATGTAACGACGCAGCAGCAATCCTGATAAGGTCAGATCGCTGGTCGTGATCGCTGCTGCGTCGCTATGTGTGACACCACCTTAACCTTACAAGGGATTTTTATGAACCTACAAGGGCTTTTCTGACCTTTCAAGTGCTTTTTATGACACTACAAGAATTTTTTGACCCTACAAGGACTTTTTGACCTTACAAGGGTGTTTCTGACTTTTCAGGGATTTTTATGACCTTTCAAGGGTTTTAATGAATTGTAGTGATTCTAATTCAACTTTGTTAACCCTACAATTGCTTTTTCTGACCCTACAAGGACTTTCTGACCTTACAAGGGTTTTATTTTCAAGAGTTTTTATGACCCTACAAGAACTTTTCTGACTTCTCAAGGTTTTTACTGAATTGTAGTGATTCTAATTAGGCTTTTCTAACCCTACAAGGGTTTTAGTCAGCCTATAGGGTTTTACTAACCCTGCAGGGAATTTAGTGGATCTAGAAGGGCTCTACTAGCCTTTCAATTTCTTTTTCTAACCCTACAAGGACTTTCCACCTTCACTAGGATTTTAGTGACCCTAATACTTTTCTTATTTTAGAATGGCTTTTTATGACCCTTCAAGAACTTTTTTTTTATCCTACAAGGACTTTACTGACTGTTGTGTTCCATGAATGGGAACAACCTGTTGTATGTAATTCTTGCATTGCATATTTTTCCTCCTATCAGGAAATTCCTTTATTGTTACTAGATAGATTAGACTGTATGAAGTTTGTCCCTATGTACCTCCCTTAGTTGGCTTCTGTATAGAATGCTCCTCCCTTCTCCTTCAGTTAGTCTAGAGAAACCATTGCTGAAGAGACATGTCTGCAACCCTGTACAGATTATTCCTTTTCACCTGCATTTACTTTGTACTTAATACAAGATTCTAGAAGAAAACTACAGCGTTTCTCCTTGTCTTCCTACAAGTCATCGTTGTGCTGAGTTGAGCTATCTGTGGAAGCCGTAGAGTGAGTAAACCATACAGTTATCTAAGGGACTGATAATTAGAGCGGTTGGATTCATGGCTACTAGGAAGAGACAGAATAGTGAAAAGGATTAGCTGTGACCGGGATTAGTATACATATATCAGTAAAGAACCTGTTCCCAGGAGTGCTATACTGCATACAATCCAGAGAAAGGATTACCCCAAGGGGCTGATAACAAGCCACAGCATAAAACTTTACATTGCACTTTGTTCAGCTTCAGAGCTGCTATAAAGTATTAACCTGTTATCAGAACTGTGTGCAGCTATAAACCTAGAATCCCCCATAAGCTAATTGTAAATTGCAGCCAGAGACTCGGCAAATACTTCCTGCAAAACAGACTGCAGAGATTGCAACATTGTATTGTTTCCCTGACAACCAGTGCAGAGCAGCATTCACCCTTCCTGATGGAGTCAAAGAGAACAATTTCCCTACCTGCTTTAAAGCAACAAGATGAAGACATGGTCTCACACTTAAATTACAGTGAAAGATCTAAGCGGTTGACCAAACCAACATGGAAGGTTAAAGAGAACCTAGAAACAGCCAGAAGTGAACTGTTTACCCAGACAGCATTACTGTGGCAAAGAGTGCAAAAACAAGTGACTGTTTTATCTGCGCCCGGTGCTCATGAGCTACCACCAGAGGGAGCCCTGGAACAACTGTACTCAGCATACCAGTCCTACAAAGAGATTTGTAAAAAATATTCCTCTACCCTGCTGAGATCAAATACGTCTGAGTCTCAAAAAGAACTACAGGACTTCCAACAGCTTAATGCTGAACGAGACCGCACCGTGCGTGACATTGTGAGCGAGACTGAAGCAAAAATGGCGCAAATGTCAGGAGCTGCATCTTACAAATCCAGGTCCACTAAGAGCTCAAGGCACTCACTCAAATCAGGCTCATCAAGGTACTCAACCCTCAGCGAGCAGCTCATAAAAGCGCGCGCTGAAGCAGAAACAACAAAAGTACACGCCATCTTCGCCCAGAGAGAAGCAGAGATGAAAACAGAATCTGCACGCAAGGAAGCAGAGATTAAAGCAGAATCTGCACGCAAGGAAGCAGAATCTGCACGCAGAGAAGCAGAGATGAAAGCAGAATCTGCACGCAAGGAAGCAGAAATTGAAGCCCTTCAGAAGGAATGTGAACATGTGGCGGCCATGGCAAGGCTAAAAGTCTTTGAGCAAGCTCTGGGTGAGAGCCAAGAAGGCAGCGCCAGTTTGTGTGATCTCGACACAGAAGACTCACTTAAGCGTACAAGAGATTACGTGCTGAGCCAAGCCGACGAACCGCCAACTACCGTCAACATTCCCGTCAGTGCTAACACTCCAGAGCCTCAAGACACTGATCCACCTACAGCTTCCAGCCTTCCAGGTCAGTCCAATGCACCTCAGACTTTTAAGCCTGAACCAGCTTCATATTCCAATGCACAGCCACACCCTGCGCATCAGCAACCTCCGTATGCCCATGTCTACATGCAACCTAACATGCCGGCAAGGCGCTACACTCCCAACAACTGTGTAGTTCCAGACCCGCATACAACAGAGACTGTACACACCAAACCGGCGGTCACTGGTCTAAACGCCTATGCCACTCCGTACTTTCCCATGTTCCCGAACCACGAAGCTACGAACCACGCAACCAGCATCACACAGTCAGCAAATGTGCCCCAACTATCGGAAAGATCAGACATGTCCGACTTTGCGAGGTACATGATCCGCCGAGAACTCACCAACACCGGTCTCACAAAGTATGACGACCAGCCTGAAAACTACAGAGGGTGGAAGTGTGCCTTCAAAACCGCAACGCGTGACCTCGGCATTACAGCTGCTGAAGAGCTGGACTTGCTAATCAGGTGGCTAGGGCCACGGTCTACTGAGAGAATCAAGAGACTCAGATCCGTCTACATCAGCGACCCAATAACTGGTCTCGCAACCGCATGGGACAGGCTAGAGAAAGGCTTCGGCAGTCCTGAAGCAATTGAAGATGCATTGCTGAAACAACTATACGATCTTCCTAAAATATCTAGCAAGGATGCTTCAAAGTACCAGGAACTCAGCGACCTGCTGTCCGAGCTCCAGCTGGCCAAAACAGACACACACCTACCTGGCCTCAGCTACCTGGACACCGCTTGTGGGGTGAAACCCATAGTCGCCAAGTTACCTTACAACGTGCAGGAAAGGTGGACTACGGTAGGAACAAACTATAAAAAGGAGCACCAAGTGTCCTTCCCTCCATTCTCCTACTTCTGCGAGTTCATCAATGGCATCGCGGAACGTAAGGCAGACCCCAGCTTCACCTGTGGAGAACCCACCGACTCCACTTCACCAGCTCCTAGGTATGAGAGCCCTCATCAAAATGACAGAAAACGTAGGGGCCCAGTATCAGTCAAGAAGACCGACGTTCTACCACCTACACCGTCAGTACCAGACAATGGCACTGAAGGCGGGAAGGCGGAAAATCCGAACCGCCAATGTCCTATTCACAAACTGCCACACCCCCTGAAGAAGTGCATTGGCTTCAGGAAGAAACCCCTTCAAGAACGAAAGGAACTCTTGAAAAGGTTTGGGGTGTGTTTCAGGTGTTGTGCCTCTACAGAACACCTTGCCAAGGACTGTAAGGTTACAATTAAGTGCATGGAGTGCGACAGCACAGATCACGTACAAGCGCTGCACCCATCTCAGTCTGATCCTGCACCTACATCTTCTCCTACCACAAGTCATGGCGGGGAGAGTACAGGCCAAGCTGCAAACCACCTCACAGTATCCTCCTCGTGCACCGCAGTCTGCGGAGAAGATCTCTGGGACAAGTCTTGCGCGAAAATATGCCTAGTAAGGGTATATCCCAAAGGTCACCCAGAAAGGGCCGTGAAGGTGTACAGCATCCTGGACGACCAGAGTAACAGGTCACTTGCCAGGTCTGAACTCTTCGACTTGTTCGGCTTAAAAGGAAATACCAACCCTTATACACTAGGTACTTGCAGCGGCATCTCAGAAGCTTGCGGAAGAAGAGCCAGTGGTCTCGTGGTAACATCTCTTGAAAATACCGTAGAGATACCTCTACCAACACTCGTCGAGTGCAACCAGATACCGGCTAACCGGGAAGAGATTCCAACACCAGAGGCAGCTCTTCACCACCCTCACCTGAGAACTATTGCCAGCAAGATCCCACCTCTTGATCATAGTGCAAAAATCCTGATTCTGATTGGAAGGGACATCCTCCGGCTACACAAAGTACGCCAACACATCAACGGGCCACACGATGCGCCATTCGCTCAGCGCTACGACTTAGGCTGGGTGATCATAGGAAACGTCTGCGTAGGCAAAGTGAAAAGTCCCGACGCGATCTCCTCCTACAAGACGCACATCCTCCCAAACGGTCGCGGCACTCACTTTCAACCATGTCCGCATCACTACGGGGTGAAAGAGAGGCTGAGCGACACCAGGTGGTGACAGCAGCCTCCTGACTGCGCGGACGCATATCATCTCTGGGATGACGACTTCGGGTCAACAGCGTTCGAGTCTACAAATGAAGACAACAAATTGGCTTCGATGAGAGAAGACAAAGAATTCATAAAGATTATGGATAAAGAGTTCTCTCAAAATGACTCTAAGAGTTGGGTAGCCCCATTACCCTTTCGGTCTCCAAGGCCAAGGTTGCCAAACAACTCCCAGCAAGCAACCGCAAGGTCCTCCTCTCTAAAACGCACTTTGGAAAGACAACCAGAGATGGAGAAATGCTTTGTCGAGATTACGCAAAATATCCTCGACAGAGATCATGTTGAACAGTGGCACCACATTCCCACCGAACAAAACCCAGCTGACCGAGGAACGAGACTCACTGCTGCATCCAAACTCGGCGACAACATGTGGCTGACACCTCCAAGTATCTTATACGAGGAGACCTGCGATAACTACGCCGGCAACATGTACGAGCTGGTGGAACCAGAATCTGACAAGGAAATGACACCGGTCGTCTCCGCTCGCTACACTTCAGTACCATCAAAACAGAAGTTGAGACCTCATCGCTTCAAGCGCTTCACAAGTTGGTCATCTGCGGTACGAGCCGTAGCTCGTCTTATTCACGTCGCTCACTGTTTCACCAACTACAAGTCTTCAACGTGCCACGGCTGGCACATGTGTGTGATTCGTCCAGTCACCGAACTCGTGCTACTTTTACCAAAGGAGGACGTTACATGAACTAACTTTGTCGTTGGACACTGCAACGGCGGGGAGCGTACCTTTACTTACCCCTGCTGTACGGAGACACAACTGTCCGTGTCCAATTGAACCTTGAACTTTTCCTTTTGGATTAAAATTTTTCCGTTGGATTATTGGGTTGGAGGAAGAGTTGGCATGTTTGCGGCTTCCCCAATCTGAAGATGGGTTTGTTGAACTTGAATTCATGTTTAACATTTTTCTACTTTTTCATTTTTTACGCAAGGACAATGCGTCATCAACAAAGCATGGACTTGAATTCAGTGCACTACGTTGCATTTTTTGTGTTGTCTCTTATCTCGTTACAGGTTTCGTGACATCGAGGGACAGGATTGACTCCTTACGTCGTAGAAGGTCTTGTGAAATCATATGATTTCAGACGGGGAGTGTTGTGTTCCATGAATGGGAACAACCTGTTGTATGTAATTCTTGCATTGCATATTTTTCCCTCCTATCAGGAAATTCCTTTATTGTTACTAGGTAGATTAGACTGTATGAAGTTTGTCCCTATGTACCTCCCTTAGTTGGCTTCTGTATAGAATGCTCCTCCCTTCTCCTTCAGTTTAGTCTAGAGAAACCATTGCTGAAGAGACATGTCTGCAACCCTGTACAGATTATTCCTTTTCACCTGCATTTACTTTGTACTTAATACAAGATTCTAGAAGAAAACTACAGCGTTTCTCCTTGTCTTCCTACAAGTCATCGTTGTGCTGAGTTGAGCTATCTGTGGAAGCCGTAGAGTGAGTAAAACCATACAGTTATCTAAGGGACTGATAATTAGAGCGGTTGGATTCATTGCTATGAGGAAGAAACAGAATACTGACTCCAAAATGATTTAACTGATTATGGTTTTAAATGTTGCACAAGGACTTTATGGGTTGATGTAGAATGCTCTTCAATTACTTCATTGCTGGATGTCGACTCAGAAATTCAGCAAAAAAAGTAAAAAAAAATATTTCAATTTTAAGGATCATTTTCTTTCAACTAGCTCAGCAAAAAAGTCTCATTAAAATTTTGTCAGCATAGAACCTCATTAAAATAGTAAAAGTTAAAGCGACAGAAAACTCTTTCTTCTCTCTTTCTGACAACTATGGTGCAGCCTAATATAAAAAGATAGGGGGTAAACATTCCAATCACTGTGGATATGACAGCCGTGGCCCCCACTGACCCCAGGAATCTTCAGAGCCCAGGATAAATCAAGCAGAGGGTTATCATCAGCCGGGCACAGAACTCAGCAATATTCTGCACTCCCATTAAGAATGAATGGAGCAGTAAAGATTCACTTATGAACGACCTCCGCTCCTTACAGTTCTCATGATCAATCCCTGAGGACACCAATCGCATTGTAGCTTTGTCATGTGAATTGTGTCCTACGTCTTTCTAAATAACGTGATATGTGAATTGTGATGTAATGTGTTATGTACGGTAAGATTATGTGGGTTCTTGGTCTTTAGGGACAGAAGTAGTTAAGTATTGGGCATAGCCCACAGTGAGAGGGATTAGTTTATAGGGAGAGAGATGGTTTCCATCTAGAAATTTAGTGAAGACTCAGTGTGTGACAGTAGCAGATGTATAATCTGCAGGTTGTTTAGGCTACATGTAGTGGGTGATCTGTGGCAGAAGAAAAGAGAACAGTGTTGAGATAGCGTTGAGCCCCAGCGACGCTGATGAGAGTTGTCTCACCACCCGGCATCAGTGAATAGCTCCACTTTACTGCTTTTCAGTCACCGGAGCTCCATTCTTGGATCATGGACTATGACAGAGCTTTGTGGGTACCTTTTTAATAATAAATTGGTGAATGAGGGACAGTGTTTTTTTTTTTTTTTTTGCTGTGTGTGATTTTTTTTTTTAATTATTGGTTTAGTAATGAGGGTGTCTGATAGACGCCTCTCGATTACTAACCCCTGGGCTTGATGCCAGCTGTCAATTCACAGCTGATAACCTCAAAAATCATTACCTCAATTTTAACCGCACCAGGGCAATTGGTAAGAGCTGGGCGAAGCACCAGAATTGGTGCATCTAATGGAGTCACCACTTCTGAGGCAGCTGCAGGGTGCTATTTTTAGGCTGGGAAGTACAAAATAACCATGGACCTTCCTAGCCTGATAATAAAAGCTGTCGGCTGTCTTCTTTACCAAAAATGGGGGGACCCCACGTCATTTTTTAAAATAATTTCTTTATTTTGTTCCTAATAGCAAACTGGGAGTCAGAGATGCATCCAGGTGTCTTCCCCATGCTGTTTCCATGTAATTTCTATCCATTATGGTGATTTTTTTGACTCCGCAGCCCTCCTGTTAGGGTTTTCTGGAAAATTATTTATTTCTACTTTACTCGTTACTCGAATCGAGCCTGTCCGAACTCCCGACCTGCTCGATTCGAGTATCAAGCACTGAAGTATTTTAGTGCTCGCTCATCTCTAATAGCCTTCATTCTTTTCACTCCAATTGTTCAAGAGGAGTTGGCCTTAATGTCCATAAAACTGTTCCATTTAAATGTATAGGTTCCTTAAGGAATGAAGAAGGCGGGTTTGTTGGAGTTTACTGTTCAATTTCCCCCTTTGAATGCACTAGTGTTCTTACTCAAATAGTCCATTCAGGAAAATTCTGGAGAAAATAGCCAAATGGCCAGATTTTCCAATTTGGTCGCCTAGCAAGTTCCGTTCGGCTGCCACAATCCCAGTCATGTCGATGGAGTGACATCTACTGCCAAGCCCATCCTCCCCATCGGAGACTTTGGTGAATACCCGGTAGGCACTTAGTTAAGCGCCTCCCATGTCAGGGTAATCCTAGGTCTCCCCTGTGGTCCAGTGCGTCCTCTCTCGCTCCTAACCCCGGTGAGACAAAAAATTCTAAATTTTGTCTATTAGATTATGTAGGGAATATTGAAGGGACCACCCCAGTACAACTAGCAAAGGCCAATTTGGTTTTGTTTTTTTACCAAAGTAGGCTAAACATTGGCTCGCAAATATTCCTCCCTCAATAGAAGAGATATCTCTACTGGCTAACACGGTACAAAGATATATTTTACTTGTATCAATAGAAGAGGTAATTCAGTGTCTAAATAACACTATTCTAATGAAAAAAAAAGTATAAATTGAAATGGAATGCTCTTGCTAAATTCGGAAAACAATTGGGCAACTGGATGAGATGTCTTGGCTAGTGATGTAATCTTTTACCTATTAAGCCTCAGTATGTTCTTTCTTGTCATTGGTTTTTGTATGTCCTGTCTAGAATTTGCACACCAACAAAAGGGAGAGGGGAGGAGGGAGTTTAAAGTTAAAAATTGAGAGTGTTATTTATATTTTGGAACAATTGTGTCTATTCTACATTTGTATCTTACTCATGATGCTTTTTCATTTACACATGTACTTATCATATGTTCCGTATTATAAAATGTACTTTTTTTCCCCAAAAACTGGGGGAAAAATTTGGTGCGTCTTGTAATTTGGATATAGCTTACCGGGGTGGCGGTGGTGTAGCGGGGTCACAGGAGGCAGGGTCGGTGATACTGAGGGCTCAGAGGAGGGGGTATCACTGCAGTGGAGCGGCTCAGGAGGGTCACAGGACAGAGGGTGCCATTTATCTGCCGGTGCGCTGGGGGTTCCATTGAAATGCTTGCGCTTGACGCGATAGGGTTCAAGAAAATGGCCGTGGAGGCCAATCTGTGCACACGCCGCCTCCGCGGCCATTTTCTTGAAGTCCATTGCGTTAACCATCGACAGTACAATGCCACCAGCTGTGATACCCACGAGCCCGCAGTATCATTGACACACCCAACTCTGAGCCCGCAGCATCGCCGACTCTGCCTCCTGTTACCCTCCTGAGCCGCTCCACCACCACTGCTCCCCCCTGCTGAGATATTATAAGACTAGGATTATAAGACGGACCCTCATTTTAAAACTAAAAATTATTTTTCCCTATTTTACTTCTCTAAATTTGGGGGTGCGTCTTATAATCCAGTGCGTCTTATCAAACGAAAAATGCGGCTCGTCTTTTAAATTTGGTTTAATAAAAGTTAATTAAATAAAGAGATAAAAAAACAACAATGCATAGATCCAAATACCAAAAAATGATCAATGAGGAGTCATAAACCGATACTATCAATAGGGTAAGAAGGGTCGGTAAATGCAGTGAAAGAGACCCCATGGGTTTTGCCACTCCTAAGTGCAGCTTCATCATATTTTTTAATTTTCGTCTTTTGTATTCTTTGATGAAAGATATTTTGTTCTTTGTATTTCTGCTTATACACTGTGCAGAATTATTAGGCAAATGCGTATTTTGATCACATGATGCTTGTTATACATGTCGTCCTACTCCAAGCTGTATAGGCTGAGCGCCAACTACCAATTAAGTAACTCAGGTGATGTGCATCTCTGTAATGAGGAGGGGTGTGGTGTAATGACATCAACACCCTATATAAGATGTGCTTAATTATTAGGCAACTTCCTTTCCTTTGGCAAAATGGGTCAGAAGAAAGATTTGACGGGCTCTGAAAAGTCCATATTGTGCGCTGTCTTGCAGAGGGATGCAGCAGTCGTGAAATTGCCAAACTTTTGAAGCGTGATCACCGAACAATCAAGCGTTTCATGGCAAATAGCCAACAGGGTCGCAAGAAGCGTGTTGGGCAAAAAAGGCTTAAAATAACTGCACATGAATTGAGGAAAATCAAGCGTGAAGCTGCCAAGATGCCATTTGCCTCCAGTTTGGCCACATTTCAGAGCTGCAACGTTACTGGAGTATCAAAAAGCACAAGGTGTGCCATACTCAGGGACAGGCCAAGGTAAGGAAGGCTGAAAACCAGCACCTCTGACCAAGAAACAGAAGATAAAACCTCAAGACTGGGCCAAGAAATATCTTAAGACTGATTTTTCACAGGTTTTATGGACTGATGACATGAGAGTGACTCTTGATGGGCCAGAGGCTGGATCAGTAAAGGGCAGAGAGCTCCACTCTGACTCAGACGCCAGCAAGGTGGAGGTGGGCACTGGTATGGGCTGGGATCATCAAAGATGAACTTGTGGGAGCTTTTCAGGTTGAGGATGGAGTGAAGCTCAACTCCCAGACCTACTGCCAGTTTATGGAAGACAACTTCTTCAAGCAGTGGTACAGGAAGAAGTCGGTATCGTTCAAGAAAAACATGATTTTCATGCAGGACAATGCTCCATCACATGCATCTAACTACTCCACAGCGTGGCTGGCCAGTAAAGGTCTAAAAGATGAAAAAATAATGACATGGCCCCCTTGTTCACCTGATGTGAACCCCATAGAGAACCTGTGGTCTCATAAAATGTGAGATCTACAGGGAGGGAAAACCGTCACCTCTGGGAGCAGTGTCTGGAGGCTGTGGTGGCTGCTGCACGCAATGTGGATCGTAAACAGATCAAGCAATGACAGAATCTATGGATGGTCGGCTGCTGAGTGTCATCAGAAAGAAAGGGGGCGATATTGGTCACTAACTTCTTGGGGTTTTTGTTTTTGCATGTCAGAAAGGTTTATTTTGGTTTACCTGGTAAAAATAAACAAGTGAGAGGGGAATATATTTGGTTTTTATTAAGTTGCCTAATAATTCTGCACAGTAATAGTTACCTGCACAAACAGAAATCCTCCTAAGATACCAAATCTAAAAAACCCAACCCCAACTTCCAAAAATATTAAGCTTTGATATTTATGAGTCTTTTGGGTTGATTTAGAACATAGTTGTTGATCAATAATAAAAAAATCCTCTAAAATACAACTTGCCTAATAATTCTGCACACGGTGTATTTGTAGGTTTCTTTGTATGTGAATCTTTTGAATAGTAAATGGTTTTTCTATACATATTGCTGTGCCCCCTGGTCTATTTCTAAAATGGTGACCATCCCCAACTTTTTTTTTTTCAACAGCACTGCAGCCAGTCACCGGAGACATAACTTTTATTTCTATTATTTTACTGTTGACATAGGCGACTGAGAGCTCTCTTTTTGGGGGATGAGTTGTATTTTTGAATGACTCCATTTATCTTATCATTTCATGGACTGAAAACAGGAAAAAAAAAAGGTTCTCAGTAGGCAGGAATTGAAAAAGGAAAGAAACGCAGCAATTCCACTGTTTTTTTTTGGGGAGAGAGATTTTGAGAATGTGTTAACTTTGTTTATAGCTCAAAACAGTTATGCTTTGTCGTTTTTTGTTTTACTGCTTTAAAAAAACTTTCAAAAAACAATTGTTGCGAAATTCTGAGATCCATTTCTTTTTGATTGTTTTATTTCCTTATTTATTTTTTAATTTATGCTTTCAGCACAGGAGGCAAAATATTATTATGATATTTTATTAGTTCAGACAGTTATGGATGGGACAATATCAAATTTGCTTTCCTTATTTTTATATTTTTTTTTAATTACTTTAATTATTTTTCACATTTCTTCTCATACTCTCCCTTGCTTGATCCTGTGATTACTTGTACAATAAACTGCAGGACTATAGTAGTGCTTTTTGGAGTAGAAACATGTAGCACTTCAGTAGCCCTCCAGCTGCCATGACACCAACTGGAAACAGAACGGATGTCAACTGGGTCCAACATGTCCAACTCCGTAAATGCACCTGTCTAGGGCAGTCTGTTCGTTATTTTGTCACACGATGTCTAGCTCAAAATTCACTACTTCTGACGCTGTTCACACGCCAGAGTCAGACACTCCACACAATGCTGCTTTTGAGTTGCACAGACAGGCTCGGGCTCAACCATCTGTGCTCTTGTTAGTAATCGGGCTTGCAGGAATTAATTTCTGCTAGTCTGTGGATTACTGCTTGAGTCACATGTTGGAGGAGACCTATCAGAGTCACCTTCTCCGTTTTTAAATTGGTGGAGCTTGTTCTCCCATGCCGATTATAGCTTTATGTGATCCTGGTCCTTGTGCTTTGTTATCCAATTCCTGGTAAACTTCTGTGTTCTGTTTGCTGTGTTGTGGGAATTCACTTGTTGAGTGATTATTTCCTCTGTGCTCTTTATTTCCTCCTGGTCACGTATTGTCTATACCTCTGTGATTGCTGTGAGTTTGAGTTTTGGTTTTTCCCCTGTCTGTTTATTTGTGTGGGATTAATCACTCCTGTCCCACCCCTCTCTTCGGTGGAGGGCAAGGGGTAAGGAAGGCGGCCCAAATATCATCACCTTCATGCGTATCTTTGAGATCAGGGTCAGTGAGGGTTCCCCTAGACTGAGGGCCAGTTCAGGCTCCCCTGTTCCTAGTGATCTTGTCACACCCATGACACATTTATGTGCTCCTTTATTTCTTTGTGCAGTTTACACACATGTGCTTCTGCTCTCTTGTCGATGCGCAACAACTCCTGATGAAGCTTTTAAGGAGGGAAACATGCATTGAGGATCTCTGCAATCTGATTATGCGGCACTCTAATATCTACATGTCATTGGGTAATATTATTTGATTCGGTTTGGATATGTGTGTATTTGTTAACCACGAATTCTAAGGAGACTGGATGATTTATATCTGCAGCCACTGGCAATACTTTTTGATTGATTTTGACACTTCTTGCTATTGCTGATTTATTTTTTGCATTACAAGTTTTACTTGATCTAGCAGTAACACTTTTCTTCGTATTGTGCTGCCAACAAGTATGTAACACATCGCATATTTTTATTATAGTTCTGGTACTTGTGCTTTTATTTTATGCACCAATACTGTAGATATATTGTACTCAATGCATATCACCAATAGTCCCATTATTTTTCTATTTTATTCTTTGTTTTCTTGTTTTTTTTATTTTATTTTATTTTTATTTCTTGATAATGGAGGACTTGAATTACTGGTGCAGTTTTGGAAATGCAAGCGGCCAAAGACTGACAAGGCCATACAACATGCAAATATGTAGGATCTTGCTGTGGACTCTATTAGGGGTACTTTGCACATTACGACATCGCTAGCCGATGATAGCGATGCAGAGCGCGATAGTCCCCGCCCCCATCGCACATGCAATGTCTTGTGGTAGCTGCCGTAGCGAACATTATCGCTATGACAGCTTCACACGCACTTACCTGCCCTGCGACGTCGCTCTGGCCGGCGACCCGCCTCCTTCCTAAGGGTGCGGGCCGTGCGGCGTCATAGCGACGTCACACGGCAGGCAGCCAATAGAAGCGGAGGGGCGTAGATGAGTGGGACGTAAACATCCCGCCCACCTCCGTCCTTCTGCATAGCCGGTGGAGGCAGGTAAGGGGATGTTCCTCGCTCCTGCGGCTTCATACACAGCGATGTGTGCTGCCGCAGGAACGAGGAACAACATCGTACCTGCAGTCAACCCGACATTATGGAAATGGCCGACGCTACACAGATCGCCGATTTACGACGCTTTTGCGGTCGTTTATCGGCGCATCTAGGCTTTACACGTTGCGACATCGTTACTGGTGCCGGATGTGCGTCACTTTCGATTTGACCCCGACGATATCGCAGTAGCGATGTCGCAACTTGCAAAGTACCCCTTAGGGTTGAGGGGAGCTGGGCATATATCCCACCATATCCAATCTGGTCTACACAATCGGGTGAGTGGGCAGAAAAAGGTTTATTATTATAGCCAAAATAGACTGTTTTTCTGATGGACTTAGCTTCTTGCTCCTGAGTATCCGGTGCACACACTCCCCGTTGTTCTATTAGGCATGCTCCCATACAAATAGGACAGTGCCATAGAAATAAATAGAACAAAAACCCTCTAAGCTATTTTCTTGCAAAGTTACTGTATCATCTCACTCCGACCTTGCCCTTGCGTATCGTATTTCTTACACATGTTTTGGCTAGAAAAAAAAAAATTGAGCCCTATTCTTCTAACACATTCCTCAGGGTCAGCACTTTTCTCAGTAATGTTCACTTCGGTGGAATTTTTTGAAGTTTCTCAGAAGTTCTAAAAGCTTTTTACCCAGAAAATCTGAAGACAAAAAAGCCATTACACAGCAGTATGCTTGTAAAATTAATATAGGCTTCCGCCAAAAAAGGAGTATTGTTCAGATACTGACGAGAAGCATCTCCTGAGTCATAGGACATCCAGGGACTGTCCATACCACCAAATCCAAAAAGAAAATCTCCAGACCTTCTGCCACTTTTAATACAAAAAAATCACCGCATCACATGTGGATCTCTTTGGCCTTCTGAAGAGCCGAGGAACAATCTGCATTATCAAGCATTGTCACTATCTAATGATGAACGCGGAGAGCTGTTAATCAGGGACGCCCGATCATTCAGCTGGCCGGCACGGTTTGCTGGAAGTTGGACCATTAATTATCACAAGAGCAGGACATGATCATTTTAGTCAATTTATGAAGGAGATTCAATTGCATCAAATTTTTTAGGTGTAAACTAAATCTGCTGGTCTCTCTCCATAATGTCCCCCTATATTGTCGCTCACAATCTGCCCTTTCTCCATACATATTTCCCCTTATCCATATTGTCCCCCTGTGCTGCTTTCTCTCTACACTGTCCCCTACATGCTGATCCCCTCTCCATACTGTACCTCCATACTGATACCTGTTCATACTGCCCCAAGCTTCTTCCTCTCTAGACGGTTCCCTCATTATGTACCCCGCACAACTGCCCCGGCTCCATACTATCCCTATGTAAAGACCTCTCTCTGTACTATCTCCTACATGGTGTTCACCTCTCCATTCTGTACCCCCATACTGCCCCTCAAAGGGCCCCCTCAATTTGTTCCCTCACTCTGGCCTCCCCAAACTGCAGCTGCTTCATACTGTCCCTATATAAAGGCCTCTCTCCACACTCTCCCCTATATGGTGTACCCCTCTCCATACTGTACCTCCATACTGCCATCTCTTGATACTGCCCTCTAAGTATCCCCCTCTCTACTGTTCTGTCACTGTGTCCCCCCAAATCTGCCCGTGCTCCATACTGTCCCTATGTAAAGCTGTCTCTCCAAACTGTCCCCTACATGTTGTTCCCCTCTCCATACTGTACCTCCATACTGCCACCTCTTCATACTGCCCCCAAGCTGCCCCCTCTCTATACTGTTCCCTCACTCTGTCCCTCCCAAAAACTGCCCTTGCTCCATACTGTCCCTATGTAAAGCCCACTCTCCACACTGTCCCTTACATGTTCTTCCCCTCTCCATACTGCCACCTCTCCTTACTGCCCCCCAAGGGGCCCCCCTCTATACTGTTCCCTCACTCTGTCCCCCCAAACTGCTCCTGCTTTATACTGTCCCCCTTTAAAGCCCCCTCTTCATACTGTCCACCCATACTATCACCAATCTATACTATCCTTCCATACCATCCCCCAAATGTTAGTGTGAGGAGGTGGTCGGTGTGCGAAGAACTCCCCTCTGAAGACCCCGATTAGAATGTTTTATAAGATTTTAGGCTGGTTATGTTATCAGTGCAGCTGGTGCCATCTAGTGGCCAAACGTGTACAGTGTCGTATTGAATGCTATTATTGCTGGTGTGTGTTACATGCCTTTTAAAAGTGTAATGTGTTTTGTATCTGTTATGATTGAAAGACTATATTGTGTAACGAGTAAGAATCCTTAGATTAGAGAATTAGTGCAACCTAGGGACACGTGAGCCGGAGGAGGGAAGTGGTAGCGAAGGTGATAGTAACATTAGGTCAGTGATGGTTAGGGCAGCAGAGTGGTTTAGAGAAAAGATGTACAGAGTTAGAAAGGGGCAGGTTAGATAAACAGTGCTGGTGGAGTGCAATAGCCGGGTAGCTCGGCTGCATTTCACAGCAAGTACACCAGGAGTTACGGAAAGGTTTGGGAACTAGGTCCCTGGGACAAAGAGGAAGTACAGGGAGAAGAAGATGGCTGCCTGAGGAGCAGGGTGTGTGGTACCGGGGTTGTACTGGTTCCCCTATGAGCGGGTCCGTTGTCAGCAGCCAGCTGGGCGACATAGGGGTACACAGGACCCACAGAACACGAGACAGAGCAGAGCTGGAACCCTAAGTAACAGATGGGGTTGGACCAGTCTGCTGTGACAGAACACAGCGAAAAGCGGAGAAGTGCAGAAGAGCACAGAAGGAAAATAACAGACCGAGAGGAGAGGGAGGATTGAAAGTGACTGCAACTGTCGCGGGCGGGGAGGAGGGTGTCAGCACACTACGCTCACCCCTTCGGCTCGGGTCCGGCGGTTGCTGCTCAGTGGTGGCTCGAGCCGTGGGCCGGATCCCGGGGGTTTCTCGAGCGGCGCTCCTCGCCCGTGAGTGAAAGGGGTTTGTTGGGTGTGGGGATAGTTTATTGTCCGTGACGCCACCCACGGTTGTGGTGATTTCACCACCGCTGCTCAATACGGGGATCCCGGGGATGGTGATGCGGAGCAGCCAGGTGTTGTGTTGCCCCTCCGTGGGTAGGGGTTGGTGATCCCGGGGCCCGGTGATGGCTTGGGGGGTGCAGGGCCTGGTGGGCGCAGGGACGCGGGGGCAGCGCTGTGCCTTGCGGCACTGTGGTACTCACTCAGCCTGAGACGTTGACACAGTTTTTACGGTAAACCAAACGGCTGGTAAGACGGTCCCACGGACGGCTGCACTTGCTCTCCCAGTAGGTGACGGTGATGTCCCTCTTCCTTGCACCTTTGTTTACTTGTTGGTTGCGATGGGTCCCCACCGGTAACCCGCTCCCCGGCTTCAAGCTGGACCGGGAGAGCTCTACTCTTTGCCCGCAGGCGCTGGCCCTGAGAAACTGGTGCCTTGGCGGTGGCGGTGTCTCTCCTACTCTGGTTGGGCTGTTGCCTTCAATCGGGACTTGGTTGTTGGGGAATCTACGTCCCCTTCACTGACGGATTTGGCAAATTCTGGCGACTCCTAGCCTTGCCGGGGTCCGAGAGGCCCCTGCCCTGGTGCTGACTGTCCTTCGGAACACTGCTCCAGACCGCCGGGCACACAGCCTCCGGGGTCCTTCCAGGAACTTCCAAACGGTCCCCCTCCAGACAGTCACCGCCGTTGCTGACCTTGCTGACCTGTCCTGCACACAGCTGGACTACTTCAGGCTTTTGCACACTCTTTCTGTTCTGTCACCACTCTTGCTTTCCTCCTTTACTACTTTTCTTCCTTCACTTTCACTTCCTTAACTCATCTTCGCTCTTTACTCCTTCACTTCCCTAGCTTATCTGCTCTTCACTCAAGCCCTGCCTGGGCTAATCTGCCTGGTTTCTCCCGCCTCCAGAGCTGTGATCTCCTCGGTGGGCGGAGCCAACCGCCTGGCCCACCCCCTGGTGTGAATTATCAGCCTCTGGAGGAAGGCAACAAGGATTTTTGGTTAGCTTTGGTGTTCCTAACTGGGATGTAGGGTGTGGTGGTGTGTGACCTGTGTCCCCTGGCTTGCCCAGGGCGACACATTCCCCCTTAGCAAAATGCAGACCGTCCGCGGGCTGCCGTCCAACACCGGTTTTATTTTTCTGTAAAAGATAACATGGGAAAATAATAACATATGCACATTTTTAATAAATCTTCCCTTAACGGGAGGCACATTTACTTTAACGTTGCATAACGGTTTACGGTTACGGTTTCCGCTCTCTCCCACCCAAGCAACCTGGCCCTGATGCTGCCCCTAAAGCCCAGGCAGCACCCCTTGACCCACAGTCCAGCACACGGTACCCGAGCGGGATCTGTCCTTCCCTCCAGAGGGTAGCCACCGGTTCCTTTGGTGGCTGGGCCCCAGCCTGCTCTGCTGAGGGCCCTCCCTCCAACCTGCCTCTCCGGAGGCGGCATTGCGGAAAACGGTAACGGCAAACAACATATTTACAAGCCACTTAACGTTTGTGGGTGCCCTGTAAGTTCACGGGCTTGTCCATGGAAAGTCCTCCATGCAAAACTTTTAAACGGTCCCTACGGGGACAACGGTGTCGGCTTCAGCCGGTTCAATCACAAAGCAAATCAGGTGAGGTACTCGGTAATCATCTTCATCATTAGCAGAACTTTCAACTTTTAAACAACAAACAACCACTCCTTTCATTCCCTGACCCCTTTTACTCACAGAACGGTCTCCCTGTACCTAAGTGGGGGTCTACCTAGGTTGGGACGGGTGGACCTTCGGGGCCCTGTGTCAGTTGTGCTAGACAGTGGGGTAGAAGGAACAATCGGTTCCTCCTCCCTGCTATAGTGTGGAGCAGGCGGAGGTGTAGGGGAGCTGGGTACAGGTTCATCCCTGGGCACTGGCACTGGTTCTGGCTCATGGTTAACCACTTCCACTACTTCTTCATCCACGGGTTGTGGGAACAGTATCACTGGAAGAATCACCGCGCCGTTCTGTGTAGGCCAGTTTGCTGGGAAGTCACCCATTACCGTGTGGATTACCTCTGCTGCCTTCTCCGCTGGTGGAGGAACCGGTACTTCAGCCTCGGCCTTCAACGCTGGGGGGCACCTTTTTAGATGGTCCCGGGAAACTGTGGCCAGGGTGCCCCCTTGGTCACGACTGATCTGGTAGGCCTTCCCATCTCCCCATTCTGTGGGTTGTATGACGTAAGGGACTTGCTCCCACTGATCATCCAGCTTGTGGGCCTTCCTCTTCAGCTTCAGCACTACATCTCCTGGCTGGAAAGGACCCGCGGACGCCTTCTGATTGAACAGGTGCTCCTGCTGTTCTCGACTTCGACTGAGGTTTTTCTCCACATACTCCTGGATTTGCCGGTATTGTGCTCTCCTCCGACTTTCCCACTCCGCCGTCGAAGGGAGTGCTTCTGGGGCCTCCAACCCCATCTCCAGATCCACCGGCAGGCGGCCAGGCCGAGCCCTCATAAGATACGCTGGGGTGCACTTCGTCGAGCTAGACGGGATATTATTGTACATGTCGACTAAGTCGGGTAACTTTTCCGGCCACAGGTTCCGTTCTTCCAGCGGTAGCGTCTTGAGGAGCCCCAGGACCAAGTGGTTCATCTTCTCGCACATGCCGTTGGTCTGGGCGTGGTACGGAGTGGTCCGGATTTTCTTGCAGCCGTACAACTGGCAGAATTCGTGGAACACCTCTGCTTCAAAGGCCGGGCCTTGGTCAGTCAGCACCTTTTCGGGGTACCCATGGGGTCGGCAAAAATAAGCCTGGAACGCTCGAGCAGCAGTTCGACCAGTCAGGTCCTTAACGGGGACTACCACCATAAATCTTGAGTAGTGGTCTACAATGGTCAATGCGTAGGTGTACCCACTTCGGCTAGGGGTGAGCTTGACATGGTCTAGGGCGACCAGCTCCAGCGGCTGATGGGTGACTATTGGATGTAAGGGTGCCCTCTGGCTAGTCTCGTCCTTTCTCCTCAGCGTACAAGGACCGCACTCTCGGCGCCAGGTTTCCACCGATTCACGCATCCCACTCCAATAGAACCGCTCCCTCAACAGCATCTCCAGCTTCTTCCACCCGAAGTGGCCAGCACCATCATGGTATGCCCGCAGGACAGTAGCGACGTCAGCTTGAGGAAAGACCAACTGGCATATTTTCTCATGGGTCTTCGGGTTGATCAGTTCACGGTACAGCCTCCCTTGGTGTAGGTAAAGCCGTTTCCGTTCTTTCCACAAGCGTTGGGCTTCGGCTGGAGCGTCAGGGTCTATTCCCATAGCACCTTGTTCCACCAGAGTCTTGACAAGGCGAACAGCCGGCACTTGGTCCTGAGCTTCCTGCCACTCTTGACTGGGCCGTGGGTCCAGATCCACTCGTTGCTGATGTACTTGTACCCTCTCAGTAGGCGGCTGGTGAAACGCAGGCAACTCGATCTCCTCGAGGTCGTCATCCTCGCACCCCTCTTCTGACAAATGGGGCATTCGGGAGAGTGCATCAGCATTTACGTTGACACGACCGGCTCGGTACTTTATGGTGAAATCATAGTTGGCTAGCCGGGCTACCCACCGCTGCTCCAGCGCGCCCAACTTGGCCGTGTTCAGGTGAGTCAGCGGATTGTTGTCCGTAAACGCGGTGAATGTTGCTGCCGCCAAGTAGTGGCGGAACCGCTCCGTGATAGCCCATACCAACGCCAATAGCTCGAGCTTGAAGGAGCTGTAGTTCTCAGGGTTCCTTTCGGTCGGCCGGAGTTTTCGGCTAGCATAGGCAATCACCTTCTCCTTTCCATCCTGGACCTGGGATAGGACCGCTCCTAGCCCCACGTTACTGGCATCCGTGTGGAGGATGAACGGGCGCCCATAATCAGGGTACGCCAGGACCTCTTCTCCGGTCAAGGCCGCCTTCAACTGGCAAAAGGACTCCTCATGCTTGTCCTCCCACGACAGTGGGGCTCCAATGGGTCTACCACCTTTGGTCTGTCCCACGAGGAGGTCCTGCATGGGGGCAGCCATCTTCGTGTACCCCTTTATAAAGCGCCGGTAGTACCCCACCAGACCCAGAAACTGCCTTACTTCCCTCACTGTAGTTGGTCTCGGCCAGCTCTGGATAGCAGTAATCTTCTCAGGGTCGGGAGCGACACCGTCCGCACTCACCACATGCCCTAGGTACTGCACCCTGGGTTTCAGCAGGTGGCATGTAGAGGGCTTCAATTTCATCCCGTACTTGGCAAGGGACGCGAACACCTCGGCCAGGTGCTCCAGATGGGCCTCATACGTCTGGGAATAAACAATCACATCATCCAAGTACAACAGGACGGTCTCGAAGTTTAAATGTCCCAGACAGCACTCCATCAGCCGTTGGAAGGTTCCGGGGGCATTGCACAACCCAAACGGCATGCTATTGAATTCGCAGATCCCCATCGGGGTGGTGAAGGCGGTCTTCTCCCGGTCCTCTGGGGCAACGGCCACTTGTCAGTATCCGCTGGTGAGATCAAGGGTCGAGAAGTAGTTTGCAGTTCTTAGTGCAGCCAAAGACTCTTCAATACGAGGTAATGGATAGGCATCTTTATGGGTTATCTGGTTGATCTTCCGGTAGTCCACACACATCCGCATGGTACCATCCTTCTTCTTGACCAGTGCCAACGGAGCGGCCCAGGGACTACAGCTGTCCCGAATAACCCCTGCCTCCTTCATATTCCTCAACATATCTTTGGCACACTGGTAATGTGCAGGGGGGATAGGTCTATACCTCTCTTTGATAGGGGGATGTTCACCGGTGGGGATGTGATGTTGGACCCCCTTGATCTGCCCAAAGTCTAGGGGGTGCTTACTGAAAACCTGTTCGTACTCCTGCACCACCCTGTATACCTCTGCCCTGTGATGTGTAGGGGTATCATCAGTGCCTACATGTAGCTGTTGGTGCCACTCCTTTGTCTCCCGCTGGGGTGGGGAAGTGCTGGTGGTAGGTGGGAGTGTGGATGGACTGGCTTCATGGATAGTGTGAGGGTCCAGGGTGAGCAGCTTGGCAATGGTGGCATACCGGGGAAGCCTGACTTCTTCCTCTCCACAGTTCAACACCCTCACAGGCACTCTCTCTTTCTTCACATCCACCACCCCTCGGGCGGCCATTACAGTGGGCCAGTGCTCGGAAGGCATGGGCTCCATCATCGCAGGGTAGTCACGCCCCTGAGGCCCTACTGCTGCCCTACACCAGATCATCATCTCACTCCTAGGGGGCACAGTCAATGGAGCAACATCCATCACTCTCACTCCACCAATCTCCCCTCCTGTTGAGCTTACATGCTGGCGGTACATCAGGGCGCGGATCTCACGCTGCACAGCCCTCTGCCGGCTCCCTGCCGCTGTGGCGGCCAGCTGTTGCAACAGGGTCAACACATCAGCCATGCAGTGCTCCATCACATTGGTTCCCAGCACTATTTTCGGGTTATGATCACTGGGTTCATTCATGATCACAATCATACCCTGGTGTTGCAGTTCAGCTTGCCCCACTGTCATAGCCACTTGTTTATACCCCACCTGGGTCAATGGAAGTCCATTAGCGGCTATCAACGTTATACTATTGTCTGGGGGCGCCAGCTCGTCTATGGCCCAATACCGCTGGTACAACGTGTACGGTATGGTAGTTACCTGTGATCCAGTGTCCAAGAGAGCCATCACTGGTATGCCGTCCACAGCCACGGGGATGATGGGGCGGGCCCCGATATATCGGTCCCGCCAGTCCGGGGGGCCACGATGTTCTACTCCTGAGGATTGGCCCGGGGCCCCAGGGGTTGCTCGTTTAACGGGCACTGTCGGAAGTAATGACCCGGCTTACGGCACTTGTAGCAGATTGGAGGTCTGCTCCGCGGGTTGTTAGCACTTTTCCGCTGCATCCAGGGAACATCCTCGGGACTGTCAGCAAGCTGTATCTGTGCTGGAGGCTGAGATCTGGTCAGAGGTTGTAGTGCAGCAAGGATTTTGGCAAGGTCTCCGTCCATGCGACGGACCTGGGCTGCCAGTTCTTCCACTGTGCTGCTCGGGGCTGCAGGTATTGGAGAGGTTGGTTTGGCTGAGGCCGCCACAACGGGAGCCGTCTCAACGGGCCACGGGGCGGGTTCCAGAACTTCTGCAGCTGGGGGCTGTAGTGCTTTAATGGCCCGCTCCTTTAACACAGCAAAGTCCACATCAGGGTGTTCCAGGGCCCACAGCCGGAGTTGTTTACGATCTTCAGGGGACCTCATCCCCTGCGCAAATTGCTCCACTAACATCTTGTTGCTATCCGCCTCATTAATAGGGTTCACCCGCTTCAGCGTGCGGAGGGCGGTCTGCAGACGTAGAGCATAGTCCCGAATGCTATCCCCAGCTCGTTGCCGGCACTGGTAAAACTGCATCCTCAGCTCAGCTTCAGTCCGGGTCTCGAAGGCAGTCTGTAGCTTCTCAAAGATGGTGGCTACAGAGAGCCGGTCCCCCTCGGCCCAGGTCTCCGCTTCCTGCTCCGCCGCACCAGACTGGCCTAGCACTATCGCTGCACGTTGCTTATCAGTCAGGGGGTACAGCTCTAGCAACGGGTTAAGCTTTTTCCGGAAGGCCTGTAGGGCATCCGGTTTCCCGTCATACTGCGGTAGCCAGGCAGCTCCGGGCGCATAGGGCAAGGAGAACGGCATGACCTGAGCAAGCGCGGGGGCCGCGGCACCTCCCGCCGGTACGGCCGGGACCTGGGCAGGCCCATTCCCATCCGCGGGTGCCGCTGCGGCTGCGACCACCGCTCCTCCAGCGGCTCCGTCGGGCGCAGACATCTTGTTTCCATCCCCCTTAGCTCTTTCCGGCCCCTCCTCTCTCGGGGCGGGGTTTTGGCCTTCGCGCCTCTACTACTCGAGAAGACGCTCGAGCGGGAACTTTTCGCGCCAAAGATGGCGGCTTCTGAAATTTTTCTGCCGGACACCTCCGGCAGTAACAAGGCGCACCTCTACCAGACGGCAGAGCGGTAAGATCCTGTTCATGAGGCCAAGTTGTCGCGGGCAGGGAGGAGGGTGTCAGCACACTACGCTCACCCCTTCGGCTCGGGTCCGGCGGTTGCTGCTCAGTGGTGGCTCGAGCCGTGGGCCGGATCCCGGGGGTTTCTCGAGCGGCGCTCCTCGCCCGTGAGTGAAAGGGGTTTGTTGGGTGTGGGGATAGTTTATTGTCCGTGACGCCACCCACGGTTGTGGTGATTTCACCACCGCTGCTCAATACGGGGATCCCGGGGATGGTGATGCGGAGCAGCCAGGTGTTGTGTTGCCCCTCCGTGGGTAGGGGTTGGTGATCCCGGGGCCCGGTGATGGCTTGGGGGGTGCAGGGCCTGGTGGGCGCAGGGACGCGGGGGCAGCGCTGTGCCTTGCGGCACTGTGGTACTCACTCAGCCTGAGACGTTGACACAGTTTTTACGGTAAACCAAACGGCTGGTAAGACGGTCCCACGGACGGCTGCACTTGCTCTCCCAGTAGGTGACGGTGATGTCCCTCTTCCTTGCACCTTTGTTTACTTGTTGGTTGCGATGGGTCCCCACCGGTAACCCGCTCCCCGGCTTCAAGCTGGACCGGGAGAGCTCTACTCTTTGCCCGCAGGCGCTGGCCCTGAGAAACTGGTGCCTTGGCGGTGGCGGTGTCTCTCCTACTCTGGTTGGGCTGTTGCCTTCAATCGGGACTTGGTTGTTGGGGGATCTACGTCCCCTTCACTGACGGATTTGGCAAATTCTGGCGACTCCTAGCCTTGCCGGGGTCCGAGAGGCCCCTGCCCTGGTGCTGACTGTCCTTCGGAACACTGCTCCAGACCGCCGGGCACACAGCCTCCGGGGTCCTTCCAGGAACTTCCAAACGGTCCCCCTCCAGACAGTCACCGCCGTTGCTGACCTTGCTGACCTGTCCTGCACACAGCTGGACTACTTCAGGCTTTTACACGCTCTTTCTGTTCTGTCACCACCCTTTCTTTCCTCCTCCATGACTAGACTCTGTTGTTTTCTCTAGCTCGTCCCTGAGCTGACTCTCTCTGAACTTCACTCTTGCCCTGCCTGGGCTAATCTGCCTGGTTTCTCCCGCCTCCAGAGCTGTGTTCTCCTCGGTGGGCGGAACCAACCGCCTGGCCCACCCCCTGGTGTGAATCATCAGCCTCTGGAGGAAGGCAACAAGGATTTTTGGTTAGCTTTGGTGTTCCTAACTGGGATGTAGGGTGTGGTGGTGTGTGACCTGTGTCCCCTGGCTTGCCCAGGGCGACACACAACCTGTATGAGCCACTCTGCCAAAGAACCCGTAAAGTTGTGAAAAGAAATCCTCCTGTTGTCATCTCCCTGATTGAACCTGAACCAGAGAATAGAATGAAACAAAGGATCCCCAGATGGCAAGTAAGTGGACGAACCCCAGACGTCTTCTGGGCCCACAATCTGCCTGTAGCAGGGCCAGAAGGTTGCGCGCCACACTGACCATGACTACAGCGCCCCCTGTGCTCCTGTTTGCACTACCACCTTTACATACCGTCCCTCCCTCATAGTTCTCCCCTATCTGCACACTTTTCTTCTTTGCTGTACCCTTGCACTATCACAACCTCACTTACAACAAAAGTCCCCAATATATTTTACTTATACAGAGTGCTCACTTTCCATACCATTTTCACCTTCTCTGCAGCGCAGCAATGGCATCAGTAGCATGATGAGTCCACTTCCTCTGCGGCACAGCAGTGGTATCAGTAGTATGATGAGTCTGTCGCGGGCGGAGGAGGGGACGCTGCGCTCACCCACTGCTCGGGTCCGGCTGCTGCTGCTGCTCGGTGGTGGCTCAAGCGGTGGGCCGGATCCCGGGGACTTGAGCGGCGTTCCTCGCCCGTGAGTGAAAGGGGTGGTTTGGGTTTAGGGATATTGTCCGTGACGCCACCCACGGTTGTGGTGAGGTTGTGACACCACCGCTGCTCTGGACGGGGATCCCGGGAGCGATGACAGGGAGCAGCTTGGATGTTGGTTCTCCCCTCCGTGCGTAGGGGGGGTTGGTTGTCCCGGGGCCCGGTGAGGGGTAGGGATGGATGGCAGGCGGGTTACGGGGCCTGGTGAGGTGCAGGGTCGCGGGGGCAGCGCTGTGCCGCACGGCACGGTGGTACTCACTTAGCCCAATGATGTACAAAAAGTCTCCGGTAAAACAAACGGCTGGATGGACGGGTCCCACAGGCGGCTGCGGTGTTTCTCCTCCCGGCAGGTTGATGGTGACTGCCTTTCCCTGCACCTGTGTAGTGTATACGGTTCCAATGGGTTCCCACCGGTAACCCGCTCCCCAGCTTGTATGGTTGCTGAAGGAGCCCCTTTTGCCCGCAGGCTCTGGCCCTGTGAACTGTAGCCTTGGCGGTGACTGTGTTTCCCTCTATCGTTTGAGCTGTTGCCCTCAATCGGGACTTAGCTGCTGGGAAACCCCGGAGGTTCCCTTCGCTAACGGATTTAACAATTTAAACGGCGACTCCTAGCCTTGTCGGGGTCCGTAAGCCCTGCCGGTTGGTGCTGGCTTCTCTTTGCGCACCGGTTCGGTACCACCGGGCCACCGCCTGTCCACGGTCCTTACGGCTTGCTCTAATAGGCCTCTCCTGCAGACGGTCACCAACGTCTGCCAACCTTGCTGTACCGTCCGAGCCACACACCCGGACGCTGTCAGTCTGCTCCTTTACCACTTCACTCCAAAACTGATCTGAACTAACTGCTTTTCCCGCCTCCAGGACTGTGAACTCCTCGGTGGGCAGGACCAACCGCCTGGCCCACCCCCTGGTGTGGACATCAGCCCCTGGAGGGAGGCAACAAGGATTTGTGTTTGACTTAGGTGTGCCTAACCGGGGTGTGGGGTGTGTTGGTGTAGTTCCTGTGACGACCTGGCTTGTCCAGGGCGCCACATTCCCCCTTAGTAAAATGCAGACCGTCCGCAGGCTGCCCGTCCATCACCGGTTTTATTTTCACAACTGAAAAAGATAAAACGGTAAACATATAAAACAAGTATATTCAATCTTCCCACATCGGGAGGCACATTCTTAAACGTTGCTAAACGGTAACGGCTTCCGCTCTCTCCCACCCAAGCAACCTGGCCCTGATGCTGCCCCTAAGCAAATGGGCAGCACCCCTTGACCCCAGTCCAGCACCAAGTTGCCCGAGCGGGTTCTGTCTCTTTCAGGGGACCCACGTCCATGGGGAACCCCTGAACCCCCGGAGGATCGCCACCGGTTGCGATAGTGGTGGGCCTGGGCCATCTCTTTCCTCCAGGCCCATCCTCCAAATCAGCCTCTCCGGAGGCGGTAACGGTTTAGCCATAAAAACATTTTTATTTACAGACCACAAGTTTGTGGTTGCCCTGCCAGTTCTCGGGCTTGTCCATAGCAGTTTCTACGCATCAGTTTCAAGGGGGTACAGATGTAGTAGCGGGCTAATCTTCTTCCGGAAGACCTGCAACGCATCAGGTTTCCCATCATACTACGGCAGCCAGGTAGCTCCGGGCACATAGGGCAAGGAGAACGGCATCACCTGAGCGAGAGCTGGGGCCACGGCACCTCCCGCCAGTGCAGCCGGGACCTGGGCAGGCCCATTCCCATCTGCGGGTGCCACTGCGGCTGCGACCACCGCTCCTCCAGCGGCTCCGTCGGGCGCAAACATCTTGTTTTCGTCCCCCTTAGTCTTTTTCCGGCTCCTCTTCTACAGGGGCGGGGTTTCGGCTTTCGCGCCTCCACTGCTCGAGGAGACGCTCGAGCGGGGATTTTTCGCGCCCAAAAATGGCGGCTTCTCCAAATTTTCGGCCGGACACCTCCGATGGTCACAAGGCGCACCTCTACCAGACGGCAGAGCGGTAAGATCCTGTTCGTGACGCCAAGTTGTCGCGGGCGGAGGATGGGACGCTGCGCTCACCCACTGCTCGGGTCCGGCTGCTGCTGCTGCTCGGTGGTGGCTCGAGCGGTGGGCCGGATCCCGGGGACTCGAGCGGCCATCCTCACCCGTGAGTGAAAGGGGTGGTTTGGGTTTAGGGATATTGTCCGTGACGCCACCCACGGTTGTGGTGAGGTTGTGACACCACTGCTGCTCTCGACGGGGATCCCGGGAGCGATGACAGGGAGCAGCTTGGATGTTGTTTTTCGCCTCCGTGGGTAGGGGGGTTGGTTGTCCCGGGGCCCGGTGAGGGGTAGGGATGGCAGGTGGGTTACGGGGCCTGGTGAGGTGCAGGGTCGCGGGGGCAGCGCTGTGCCGCACGGCACGGTGGTACTCACTCAGCCAATGATGAACACAAAGTCTCCGGTAAAACAAACGGCTGGATGGACGGGTCCCACAGGCGGCTGCGGTGTTTCTCCTCCCGGCAGGTTGATGATGACTGCCTTTTCCTGCACCTGTGTAGTGTGTACAGTTCCAATGGGTTCCCACCGGTAACCCGCTCCCCAGCTTGTATGGTTGCTGAAGGAGCCCCTTTTGCCCACAGGCTCTGGCCCTGGGAACTGTAGCCTTGGCGGTGACTGTGTTTCCCTCTATCGTTTGAGCTGTTGCCTTCAATCGGGACTTGGCTGCTGGGAAACCCCGGAGGTTCCCTTCGCTAACGGATTTGACAATTTCAACGGCGACTCCTAGCCTTGTCGGGGTCCGTAAGCCCTGCCGGTTGGTGCTGGCTTCTCTTTGCGCACCGGTTCGGTACCACCGGGCCACCGCCTGTCCACGGTCCTTACGGCTTGCTCCAATAGGCCTCTCCTGCAGACGGTCACCACCGTCTGCCAACCTTGCTGTACTGTCCGGGCCACACACCCGGACGCTGTCAGTCTGCTCCTTTACCACTTCACTCCAAAACTGATCTGAACTAACTGCTTTTCCCGCCTCCAGGACTGTGAACTCCTCGGTGGGCGGGACCAACCGCCTGGCCCACCCCCTGGTGTGGACATCAGCCCCTGGAGGGAGGCAACAAGGATTTGTGTTTGACTTAGGTGTGCCTAACTGGGGTGTGGGGTGTGTTGGTGTAGTTCCTGTGACGACCTGGCTTGTCCAGGGCGCCACAAGTCCACCTCCTCTGCAGCACAGCAGTGGTATCAGTAGCATGATGAGTCCACCTCCTCTGCAGCACAGCAGTGGTATCAGTAGTGTGATGAGTCCACCTCCTCTGCGGCACAGCAGTGGTATCAGTAGTATGATGAGTCCACCTCCTCTGCAGCACAGCAGTGGTATCAGTAGCATGATGAGTCCACCTCCTCTGCGGCACATCAGTGGTATCAGTAGTATGGTGAGTCCACCTCCTCTGCAGCACAGCAGTGGCATCAGTAGTATGATGAGTCCACCTCCTCTGCGGCACAGCAGTGGTATCAGTAGTATGATGAGTCCACCTCCTCTGCGGCACAGCAGTGGTATCAGTAGCATGATGAGTCCACCTCCTCTGCGGCACAGCAGTGGTATCAGTAGTATGATGAGTCCACCTCCTCTGCAGCACATCAGTGGTATCAGTAGTATGATGAGTGCACCTCCTCTGCAGCACAGCAGTGGTATCAGTAGTATGATGAGTCCACCTCCTCTGCGGCACAGCAGTGGTGTCAGTAGTATGATGAGTCCACCTCCTCTGCAGCACAGCAGTGGTGTCAGTAGTATGATGAGTCCACCTCCTCTGCGGCACAGCAGTGGTATCAGTAGTATGATGAGTCCACCTCCTCTGCGGCACAGCAGTGGTGTCAGTAGTATGATGAGTCCACCTCCTCTGCGGCACAGCAGTGGTATCAGTAGTATGATGAGTCCACCTCCTCTGCGGCACAGCAGTGGTATCAGTAGTATGATGAGTCCACCTCCTCTGCAGCACAGCAGTGGTATCAGTAGCATGATGAGTCCACCTCCTCTGCAGCACATCAGTGGTATCAGTAGTATGATGAGTCCACCTCCTCTGCGGCACAGCAGTGGTATCAGTAGTATGATGAGTCCACCTCCTCTGCAGCACAGCAGTGGTATCAGTAGTATGATGAGACCACCTCCTCTGCAGCACAGCAGTGGTATCAGTAGTATGATGAGTCCACCTCCTCTGCGCCACAGCAGTGGTATCAGTAGTATGATGAGTCCACCTCCTCTGCAGCACAGCAGTGGTATCAGTAGTATGGTGAGTCCACCTCCTCTGCAGCACAGCAGTGGTATCAGTAGTATGATGAGTCCACCTCCTCTGCGGCACAGCAGTGGTATCAGTAGTATGATGAGTCCACCTCCTCTGCAGCACAGCAGTGGTATCAGTAGTATGATGAGTCCACCTCCTCTGCGGCACAGCAGTGGTGTCAGTAGTATGATGAGTCCACCTCCTCTGCAGCACAGCAGTGGTATCAGTAGTATGGTGAGTCCACCTCCTCTGCGGCACAGCAGTGGTATCAGTAGTATGATGAGTCCACCTCCTCTGCGGCACAGCAGTGGTATCAGTAGTATGATGAGTCCACCTCCTCTGCGGCACAGTAGTGGTATCAGTAGTATGATGAGTCCACCTCCTCTGCGGCACAGTAATGGTATCAGTAGTATGATGAGTCCACCTCCTCTGCAGCACAGCAGTGGTATCAGTAGCATGATGAGTCCACCTCCTCTGCGGCACATCAGTGGTATCAGTAGTATGATGAGTCCACCTCCTCTGCGGCACATCAGTGGTATCAGTAGTATGATGAGTCCACCTCCTCTGCAGCACATCAGTGGTATCAGTAGTATGATGAGTCCACCTCCTCTGCAGCACATCAGTGGTATCAGTAGTATGATGAGTCCACCTCCTCTGCAGCACATCAGTGGTATCAGTAGTATGGTGAGTCCACCTCCTCTGCGGCACAGCAGTGGTATCAGTAGTATGATGAGTCCACCTCCTCTGCGGCACAGCAGTGGTATCAGTAGTATGATGAGTCCACCTCCTCTGCGGCACAGTAGTGGTATCAGTAGTATGATGAGTCCACCTCCTCTGCAGCACAGCAGTGGTATCAGTAGCATGATGAGTCCACCTCCTCTGCAGCACATCAGTGGTATCAGTAGTATGATGAGTCCACCTCCTCTGTGGCACATCAGTGGTATCAGTAGTATGATGAGTCCACCTCCTCTGCAGCACATCAGTGGTATCAGTAGTATGATGAGTCCACCTCCTCTGCAGCACATCAGTGGTATCAGTAGTATGATGAGTCCACCTCCTCTGCAGCACATCAGTGGTATCAGTAGTATGGTGAGTCCACCTCCTCTGCGGCACAGCAGTGGTATCAGTAGTATGATGAGTCCACCTCCTCTGCGGCACAGCAGTGGTATCAGTAGTATGATGAGTCCACCTCCTCTGCAGCACAGCAGTGGTATCAGTAGCATGATGAGTCCACCTCCTCTGCAGCACAGCAGTGGCATCAGTAGTATGATGAGTCCAACTCCTCTGCAGCACAGCAGTGGCATCAGTAGTATGATGAGTCCACCTCCTCTGCAGCACAGCAGTGGTATCAGTAGCATGATGAGTCCACCTCCTCTGCAGCACAGCAGTGGCATCAGTAGTATGATGAGTCCACCTCCTCTGCAGCACAGCAGTGGTATCAGTAGTATGATGAGTCCACCTCCTCTGCAGCACAGCAGTGGTATCAGTAGCATGATGAGACCACCTCCTCTGCAGCACATCAGTGGTATCAGTAGTATGATGAGTCCACCTCCTCTGCGGCACAGCAGTGGTATCAGTAGTATGATGAGTCCACCTCCTCTGCAGCACAGCAGTGGTATCAGTAGTATGATGAGACCACCTCCTCTGCAGCACAGCAGTGGTATCAGTAGTATGATGAGTCCACCTCCTCTGCGGCACAGCAGTGGTATCAGTAGTATGATGAGTCTGTGGCGCCCTAGGACCTGGTCGCCACAGCAGCATTGCCCTCCCAAAGGGTTAATGCTGAGCCTGGAGGTAATTGGGAGATCCATTGGCCAGCAGGTTTAACACCCAACACAGTTCTCCCTCCGGCCAGCAGGGGGAGCTCTGAACCTGGAATTCCAGGGAGCCTTCCTCTACCTGACCAGAGGGAGGAAGTGCAGCCAGTCTGAAGGGAGTAGTGAAAGTGAACAGACGCAGAGTGTGCTGTCCTGTGAATCTGGGGCCTAGAGCTGGAGCAGCTTGGCCCAGAGAAGCAGGAATAGCTGAGAGGCAGCAGAGAGACTCAGACATCGGAGTCTGTGGTTGCCAGGGTATAAAATCCGTCCCTGGTAGCCGAGTCCGAAGGGCAGGAGAGCTGCAAGCCCCTGGCCCAGAAACATCCAAGGTACAGCTGCAGCATCAGGGCCCGGTGTGGACTCCAGCGGAGAAGCACCAGAGAGAGGGTCTGCGCAGCCACCTACAGAAAGAAGGGACGTGCCATCGGTCCCAGCAGCAAAGAGGGCCATTGCTGGATTCAGAGAAGCAGGGTCCTATCATCACAAAGCAAAGTACAGGAGTAGGCCTCATACTCAGCTGGCCAGAAAGATCATCCCAAGTACTTCCAGGCCGACCGGATCCCCATCACCACCTGTAACGGTCTCCCAGGACTGGACTGTTCCCAGAGTAAAAGAGGAGAAGGTAAAGAGACTGTTGTTTGTGCCTGGTTCTTTCCTCGCCTGTCGGCCCTGCACCGTGTTAGCCACACAACACCATAGACTTTCACGGGCACCAACTGTATCCCGGGGCATCGCTCCACCTGTGGGGAGCAGTAACATCATAGCTGCCATAACATCACCCCGGAGTTCTCCCATAGCAGCGGCGGCTTAATAGCCGCATACCACAGGTGGCGTCACGAACATTAACTTCAACTCATCAGCCACATATTCAACTGACACCCACCAGGGCCACGGAGCCGGGCCCAGCCACCACTGACTACCACCGGACTAGTCCGGCCCGGCACCGGGTGTCCCCTAGCCCTGGGGTGGGCGAGTCAACTTTTGGCGTCACGAACAGGATTTCGTGCCCGGTTCCACCGGGTACTGTGCGCCTGAATAATTGCGCTTTAAAGACTGTATTACTGCGTGTTTCACTGTTTGAAAACTGCCGCCGCCATTATCCTCACTGAGCGCAGGAAGAAGGGGGGCGTGCCTGACAAAGAGCGCGAAGGGAGCGCGCCATCAGAGCAGAGCGCTGTTAACCCCGCGCGACCCGGAAGGAAATTTGAAAAGTGAACGGAGCCTGGTAAGGTTCACTAAGGGGGAGGAAGATGTCCGACGCAGAGGGAGGGCAGGTGGCTGCCATAGCCCGAGACGCCGCAGCGCCCGCCGAAGCGATCCCTGTCGCCGTCGCCCCATCCCCCGCTGTAGCGCCGGTAATGCCGATCACCATGCCGTACATACCGGGCGCAGAATGGCTGCCGCAGTATTCCGGGGAGTCCCATACCTTGAGCGACTTCAGAGAAAGCCTGCACAGCTTATTCCGGGTGTATCCGCTGACTGAGAGCCAGAAGGTGGGCATATTAATGGGACAGCTAGCCGGCGCAGCCCAGCGTGAAGTGAAGTCCTGGCCTGATACAGATAAAGGGACAGTAACCCAGATACTGGCCAAGCTAAAGAGTACTTTTGACACCCGCACCGCAGCAGAGATAAAGATGAGATTCTTTGGGTGCAAGCAGCGGCCCACAGACAGCATAAGGGACTATGCCTTAAACCTGCAGGAGGCCCTGAAAGCGGTTAAACAAGTGGACCCAGAGAGTGTACGTGAAGAACACAAACTCCTAACTGAGCAGTTCATAGAGGGGCTCCTGTCAGATGCCCACAGGACCCAGCTGCGTATCATGGTCCTGCAGAACCCTGCTCTGGACTTTGCAAAGTTTAAGGACCAGGCCATCCGGGTACTGAGAGAATCTACACCGAATGACCCAGTGCCCCTCCGGCCTCTTGCTATCACGTACCCCGGGGTGGTGCCTGCAACACGAGCCACTGCAGGGGCTGAGGCGCAGTCCCTGGATAAGGATCCCACTGCAGAGCTCAGACAGCAGTTCCAGGAGCTGACCAAGACTGTAGCTGCCCTTGCCAAGATCGTGCAGTCCCTACAAGTGACCCCATCGCCTGCAAAAATCGAGTTGGCCTCCAGCCCAGATGACGTCCCATGGATGCGACAGAGGAGGGTTCCGCCGACCCGAGGCAGAGACACAGACCGGTATGATTCAACGGGACAACCGATCTGCCGCCGCTGCAGCCAGGCGGGCCACATTGCACGATACTGTCCTTTAAATGGGCCGAGCCTGGGGCCAGGAGCCGACCCCCAGGTGTAAGGAAGCCCGGCTCAACCCCCAGCCGCAGCAAGTATGTGGGAGGACGACCGGTCCTTCCTATTGTGCTGGATGGGATCCCTTTGAATGCCCTCCTGGATACTGGGTCCCAGGTAACGACCATCCCCTATAAACTGTACAAAAGATATTGGGCTGATTCAGACATTGACCATGGCCCAGATGATGATTTAACAATTGTGGCCAGTAATGGTCAGCCCTTACCTCAAATTGGGTATAAAGAAGTAACCATTAAAGTGGGGCGGGTGGAATTGCCATGTCAGGGGATGATAATTGTAGATATTGATCGCAAAGAATCTGACCCGCTGGTAACCATTGGTACAAATGTGATAGAAAATTGTATTGCCGAAGTGATAATTTTGTTGCAGCAGGCGTCTGAAACTGCCAGCTCCGGGCAGCAGCGTGCCCTACAGAGGGAGATCAGAGCCCTGATGAGGAGGCAGCAGGTGGAGCTGGCCGGAGGAGAAATTGGCAGTGTGAGGGTAAGTGACCCCCTACCCATTGCAATACCCCCAAGAAGTGAAATGTTGATATGGTGTCGGGCAGCAATAGGCCTCAAGGGTCAGGATTACCATGCCTTGGTAGAACCGGTGTATTCAGACAGTAGGCCTGGAGTCCTGATAGCCAGAGGGGTAGCAGACGTCCGCAAGGGGAGAGTGCCCATCCGTGTCCTGAATTGTGGGGAGGAGGAAGCCAAATTGCCCCGGTACGCCACTGTAGCAAAACTGTACACTGTCAGCAACAACACCATCAAAGCAGTGGAACCCTTGATCCCGTCCGACCAGGCGGAAGACAAGGGCTCCAAGGGGCAGCTGGAAGACTGGTGCCAAAACTTACATGTGGGCACCGACTCCACCCCCTCACACCAAAAGAATGGGGTTTACCGGGTGGTACAGGAGTACGAGCGGGTCTTCAGCAAACACCCCCTAGATTTTGGGCAGGTGAAAGGGGTTAAACATCAAATCCCCACGGGTGATCATCCCCCCGTTAAAGAGAGATACCGCCCTGTACCCCCCGCACAGTATCAGCGTGCCAAAGAAATGTTACGGGAAATGAAGGAGGCTGGGGTTATCAGAGATAGTTGTAGCCCCTGGGCAGCTCCACTAGTGCTCGTAAAGAAAAAGGATGGTACAATGAGAATGTGTGTAGATTACAGGCAAATTAACCGCATTACACATAAAGATGCTTATCCCCTACCCAGAATAGAGGAGTCACTAACAGCTTTAAAGTCAGCTAACTATTTCTCCACCTTGGATCTCACCAGTGGGTATTGGCAGGTTCCCGTGGCAGAGGCGGACAAGGAGAAGACTGCATTCACGACGCCGATGGGCCTCTGCGAGTTCAACTGCATGCCATTCGGGCTCTGCAACGCCCCAGGGACATTCCAACGGTTGATGGAGTGCTGCTTGGGCCACCACAACTTCGAAACCGTGCTGTTGTACCTGGATGACGTCATAGTCTACTCCAAGACTTATGAAGACCACCTGAAGCACTTAGCAGAAGTGTTCGAGTCTTTGTCAAAATATGGCCTGAAGATCAAGCCGTCCAAATGTCACCTCTTGAAGCCAAAGGTACAGTACCTGGGTCATGTGGTCAGCGCAGAAGGTGTGGCACCTGATCCGGAGAAAGTCACCGTAATCAAGGACTGGCCAAGACCCACCACGGTAAAGGAGGTGCGGCAGTTCCTTGGGCTGGTGGGCTACTACCGAAGGTTCATTGATGGTTTCACCAAGATAGCAGCGCCCCTTCAAGATCTCCTGGTGGGCCAACCAAAGCAGGCTAAGAAGCAGAGCCCTCCATTTGAATGGAGCAGCCAACTAGAAACCTCCTTTGTCCAGCTGAAAGGGGCTCTCACGGGAGAAGAAATTCTGGCCTACCCTGACTACAGCCAGCCGTTTGTACTGTATACAGACGCCAGCAACGTGGGCCTGGGAGCCGTTTTGTCCCAGGTGCAGGGAGGCAGGGAGAAGGTGATAGCGTACGCCAGTAGGAAGCTTCGGCCCACAGAAAGGAATCCAGAAAATTACAGTTCCTTCAAGCTGGAGTTCCTCGCTATTGTTTGGGCAGTGACTGAACGCTTCAAACACTATCTGGCGTCGGCCAAGTTCACCATCTTCACGGACAACAATCCGTTGACACACCTGGCAACAGCCAAGTTAGGGGCGTTGGAACAGCGATGGATGGCCCGGCTGTCTAACTTTGACTTTACCATCAAGTACCGGGCTGGCAAGAAGAATAACAATGCTGATGCGCTGTCCAGAATGCCTCACTTACCCGAATCTGGAGAAGACCTGGATGAACTCGAAGAGATAGAGTTACCGGCTTTCCATCATCAGGGCGTTTCCCAGTGTGAGCATGCTGTGGGAGTGAAGCGCTCGAGCCAACACGAGGTCCCGGTTAACCCATTACTCCACCATAATTGGGAAGAGACACAGAACGGTGACCCGGCGGTGCGATTGGTCAAAGAAAAGCTAGCACAAGCTGAGACTCATCTTGGTCCAGATGCTCCAGAAGAAGCCCAGCAGTTGTGGAAAGAGAGGGGACGACTGTTCACCTACCAAGGCAAGCTCTGCAAGAGACACGTCAACTGGCGAACAAATGAACTTGTCTGGCAGATCGTGGTTCCGCAGAGGGATGCTCCAATGGTCCTAGCAGCTTATCATGATAACGCAGGCCACTTTGGGTGGAAGAAGTTGGAGGCCCTACTCCGTGATCGGTTCTATTGGGTGCACATGAGAAAGGTGATCGAGAAGTGGTGCCGAGACTGTGGCCCGTGTAACCTGAGGCGGAAGGATGATGCCAGCCAAAGGTCTCCCCTACAGCCAATTGTTACGAAGCAGCCCCTGGAGTTGGTGGCCCTGGACCACGTGAAGTTAACACCAAGCCGGTCAGGCTATGTGTACGCCCTCACAATTGTGGACCATTACTCTCGTTTCCTGGTAGTAGTGCCTGTGAAGGACCAGACAGCCAGAACAGCAGCTAAAGCGTTCCAGGCATCCTTTTGCCGGCCTCACGGTTATCCGGAAAGGGTACTGACCGATCAAGGCCCTGCGTTCGAGGCGGAGGTGTTCCAAGAGTTTTGTAACATGTACGGTTGTAAGAAAATCAGAACAACACCGTACCACCCCCAAACCAATGGACTGTGCGAGAAAATGAACCATGTGGTTATTGATATGCTGAAGACTCTACCTCTGGAAGAAAGGAACCAATGGCCAGAGAAGCTGCCAGATCTGGTCGACCTGTACAACCATATCCCAGTAAATTCGACCAACTGCAGCCCCGCTTACCTGATGCGAGCCAGACCTGGCAGGTTGCCTGTAGACTTTGAGATGGGGACTGTGTCGCCTGAGGCGGTTCAAGAAATAGAGGATTGGGATACAGAACGGCAGCAGCAGTACCGTAAGGTCCAGGAATGCGTAGAGAGGAGCCTGTCTCAAGCCAGAACAAGACAAGAGCAGCAGTACAATCAAACGGCCCCAGCAACTCCCTTAGCACCTGGAGAACAAGTCCTCAAGAAGAAGCGGAGGACGCATAAATTGGATGATCAGTGGGAGAACGAGCCCTACACCATTATCCCCTCCAACTTTGACAACAGTAAGGTGTGCCTCATAAGCAAGGACGAAGGCAAGACTTGTCAAGCAATATCCAGAGACCGCCTGAAGACGTGCCCTGAGCGGTGCAAAGTTCAAAGGGAAGTGGAGGAAGTTCGAGAAGAAGGGGAAGAGATGATACAAACGATCCTCGGCAAATTCCCCAAGACTTGGACCCGCATAAATGGTGCCGTAGTGGTACCGGTCCTGACGTTCCCACAGTTGGTCGAGCCAGAAACAGAACAGGTTCCGGATCCACCCAAAGAACCGTCCGCCCCGACACGCGGTGACACGCCAGCAGTGGAACAGGAGGATCAACCCCCTGTCAGTGGTGAACCTGTCATACCCTTGGCGACTCCTAGACCACATAGGCAATCATCATGCATACCTATTGGGGTTAGGCCTACCGGTAGTGCTGAGATAGGAGACACACTAAGTAGTCAGGGACAAACACCAGAGCTACGCAGGTCTCAACGCAGCACTCGGGGACAACCCCCTCTAAGGTATAGGGAATCAACTATATAAAGAAAGAGTATTTATTAGAATGTAAATAGTTATGTGAAAAGTCTGTAATGTCGTGTACAAAATGTTTTTTTTTGTGATTGCGAAATTGGACAATTGGGCCACTGGACTATGGGTGGCCAACACCTAAATTGTTTATAGTTAGCACCAGTGTGCTCAACACCCCTGAAGAAAAACCCGTCCGGCGTGCATAGAGTGGGGTCATCAATGCTCTGACGCACGCCCAGAGCCTACGTTGGGGGTTTTATCGCGGCGGGTCCCCCATGGAGCAGTGTAATGGACACCCGGCAGGGAGCCACACTGGACTCTTATAGTACTGTCTGAAGTTGTAACGTTAAAAATAATGTGCCTCCCATATTGGGATGAAATGTATGACATGTTATGTTTTGTTTCCACAGTCCGGGAGTACTGAATTTAACTAAGGGGGAGTGTGGCGCCCTAGGACCTGGTCGCCACAGCAGCATTGCCCTCCCAAAGGGTTAATGCTGAGCCTGGAGGTAATTGGGAGATCCATTGGCCAGCAGGTTTAACACCCAACACAGTTCTCCCTCCGGCCAGCAGGGGGAGCTCTGAACCTGGAATTCCAGGGAGCCTTCCTCTACCTGACCAGAGGGAGGAAGTGCAGCCAGTCTGAAGGGAGTAGTGAAAGTGAACAGACGCAGAGTGTGCTGTCCTGTGAATCTGGGGCCTAGAGCTGGAGCAGCTTGGCCCAGAGAAGCAGGAATAGCTGAGAGGCAGCAGAGAGACTCAGACATCGGAGTCTGTGGTTGCCAGGGTATAAAATCCGTCCCTGGTAGCCGAGTCCGAAGGGCAGGAGAGCTGCAAGCCCCTGGCCCAGAAACATCCAAGGTACAGCTGCAGCATCAGGGCCCGGTGTGGACTCCAGCGGAGAAGCACCAGAGAGAGGGTCTGCGCAGCCACCTACAGAAAGAAGGGACGTGCCATCGGTCCCAGCAGCAAAGAGGGCCATTGCTGGATTCAGAGAAGCAGGGTCCTATCATCACAAAGCAAAGTACAGGAGTAGGCCTCATACTCAGCTGGCCAGAAAGATCATCCCAAGTACTTCCAGGCCGACCGGATCCCCATCACCACCTGTAACGGTCTCCCAGGACTGGACTGTTCCCAGAGTAAAAGAGGAGAAGGTAAAGAGACTGTTGTTTGTGCCTGGTTCTTTCCTCGCCTGTCGGCCCTGCACCGTGTTAGCCACACAACACCATAGACTTTCACGGGCACCAACTGTATCCCGGGGCATCGCTCCACCTGTGGGGAGCAGTAACATCATAGCTGCCATAACATCACCCCGGAGTTCTCCCATAGCAGCGGCGGCTTAATAGCCGCATACCACAGGTGGCGTCACGAACATTAACTTCAACTCATCAGCCACATATTCAACTGACACCCACCAGGGCCACGGAGCCGGGCCCAGCCACCACTGACTACCACCGGACTAGTCCGGCCCGGCACCGGGTGTCCCCTAGCCCTGGGGTGGGCGAGTCAAGTCCACCTCCTCTGCGGCACAGCAGTGGTATCAGTAGTATGATGAGTCCACCTCCTCTGCAGCACAGCAGTGGTATCAGTAGTATGGTGAGTCCACCTCCTCTGCAGCACAGCAGTGGTATCAGTAGTATGATGAGTCCACCTCCTCTGCGGCACAGCAGTGGTATCAGTAGTATGATGAGTCCACCTCCTCTGCAGCACAGCAGTGGTATCAGTAGTAGGATGAGTGCACCTCCTCTGCAGCACAGCAGTGGTATTAGTAGTATGATGAGTCCACCTCCTCTGCGGCACAGCAGTGGTGTCAGTAGTATGATGAGTCCACCTCCTCTGCAGCACAGCAGTGGTATCAGTAGTATGATGAGTCCACCTCCTCTGCGGCACAGCAGTGGTATCAGTAGTATGATGAGTCCACCTCCTCTGCAGCACATCAGTGGTATCAGTAGTATGATGAGTCCACCTCCTCTGCGGCACAGCAGTGGTGTCAGTAGTATGATGAGTCCACCTCCTCTGCAGCACAGCAGTGGTATCAGTAGTATGATGAGTCCACCTCCTCTGCAGCACAGCAGTGGTATCAGTAGTATGATGAGTCCCCCTCCTCTGCGGCACAGCAGTGGTGTCAGTAGTATGATGAGTCCACCTCCTCTACGGCACAGCAGTGGTATCAGTAGTATGATGAGTCCACCTCCTCTGCAGCACAGCAGTGGTATCAGTAGTATGATGAGTCCACCTCCTCTGCAGCACAGCAGTGGTATCAGTAGTATGATGAGACCACCTCCTCTGCAGCACAGCAGTGGTATCAGTAGTATGATGAGTGCACCTCCTCTGCAGCACAGCAGTGGTATTAGTAGTATGATGAGTCCACCTCCTCTGCGGCACAGCAGTGGTGTCAGTAGTATGATGAGTCCACCTCCTCTGCAGCACAGCAGTGGTATCAGTAGTATGATGAGTCCACCTCCTCTGCGGCACAGCAGTGGTATCAGTAGTATGATGAGTCCACCTCCTCTGCAGCACATCAGTGGTATCAGTAGTATGATGAGTCCACCTCCTCTGCGGCACAGCAGTGGTGTCAGTAGTATGATGAGTCCACCTCCTCTGCAGCACAGCAGTGGTATCAGTAGTATGATGAGTCCACCTCCTCTGCAGCACAGCAGTGGTATCAGTAGTATGATGAGTCCCCCTCCTCTGCGGCACAGCAGTGGTGTCAGTAGTATGATGACTCCACCTCCTCTACGGCACAGCAGTGGTATCAGTAGTATGATGAGTCCACCTCCTCTGCAGCACAGCAGTGGTGTCAGTAGTATGATGAGTCCACCTCCTCTGCAGCACAGCAGTGGTATCAGTAGTGTGATGAGTCCACCTCCTCTGCAGCACAGCAGTGGTATCAGTAGTATGATGAGTCCACCTCCTCTGCGGCACAGCAGTGGTATCAGTAGTATGATGAGTCCACCTCCTCTGCGGCACAGCAGTGGTATCAGTAGTATGATGAGTCCACCTCCTCTGCAGCACATCAGTGGTATCAGTAGTATGATGAGTCCCCCTCCTCTGCGGCACAGCAGTGGTGTCAGTAGTATGATGAGTCCACCTCCTCTACGGCACAGCAGTGGTATCAGTAGTATGATGAGTCCACCTCCTCTGCAGCACAGCAGTGGTGTCAGTAGTATGATGAGTCCACCTCCTCTGCAGCACAGCAGTGGTATCAGTAGTATGATGAGACGACCTCCTCTGCAGCACAGCAGTGGTATCAGTAGTGTGATGAGTCCACCTCCTCTGCAGCACAGCAGTGGTATCAGTAGTATGATGAGACCACCTCCTCTGCGGCACAGCAGTGGTATCAGTATTATGATGAGACCACCTCCTCTGCAGCACAGCAGTGGTATCAGTAGTATGATGAGACCACCTCCTCTGCAGCACAGCAGTGGTATCAGTAGTGTGATGAGTCCACCTCCTCTGCGGCACAGCAGTGGTATCAGTAGTATGATGAGTCCACCTCCTCTGCAGCACAGCAGTGGTATCAGTAGTATGATGAGACCACTTCCTCCGCAGTGGTGTCAGTAGCGTGCTGAGTCCACCTCCTCTGCGGCACAGCAGTGGTATCAGTAGTATGATGAGTCCACCTCCTCTGCGGCACAGCAGTGGTATCAGTAGTATGATGAGTCCACCTCCTCTGCGGCACAGCAGTGGCATCAGTAGTATGATGAGTCCACCTCCTCTGCAGCACAGCAGTGGTATCAGTAGTATGATGAGACCACCTCCTCTGCAGCACAGCAGTGGTATCAGTAGTATGATGAGTCCACCTCCTCTGCAGCACAGCAGTGGTATCAGTAGTATGATGAGACCACCTCCTCTGCAGCACAGCAGTGATATCAGTAGTAGGATGAGTCCACCTCTTCTGCAGCACAGCAATGGTATCAGTAGTAGGATGAGACCACCTCCTCTGCAGCACAGCAGTGGTATCAGTAGTATGATGAGTCCACCTCCTCTGCAGCACAGCATTGGTATCAGTAGCATGATGAGTCCACCTCCTCTGCGGCACAGCAGTGGTATCAGTAGCATGATGAGTCCACCTCCTCTGCGGCACAGCAGTGGTATCAGTAGTAGGATGAGTCCACCTCTTCTGCAGCACAGCAGTGGTATCAGTAATAGGATGAGACCACCTCCTCTGCGGCACAGCAGTGGTATCAGTAGTATGATGAGACCACCTCCTCTGCAGCACATCAGTGGTATCAGTAGTATGATGAGACCACCTCCTCTGCAGCACAGCAGTGGTATCAGTAGTAGGATGAGTCCACCTCTTCTGCAGCACAGCAGTGGTATCAGTAGTATGATGAGACCACCTCCTCTGCAGCACAGCAGTGGTATCAGTAGTATGATGAGACCACCTCCTCTGCAGCACAGCAGTGGTATCAGTAGTATGATGAGACCACCTCCTCTACGGCACAGCAGTGGTATCAGTAGTATGATGAGTCCACCTCCTCTGCAGCACATCAGTGGTATCAGTAGTATGATGAGACCACCTCCTCTGCGGCACAGCAGTGGTATCAGTAGTATGATGAGTCCACCTCCTCTGCAGCACAGCAGTGGTATCAGTAGCATGATGAGTCCACCTCCTCTGCAGCACATCAGTGGTATCAGTAGTATGATGAGTCCACCTCCTCTGCGGCACAGCAGTGGTATCAGTAGTATGATGAGTCCACCTCCTCTGCGGCACAACAATTGTATCAGTAGCATGATGAGTCCACCTCCTCTGCAGCACATCAGTGGTATCAGTAGTATGATGAGACCACCTCCTCTGCGGCACAGCAGTGGTATCAGTAGTATGATGAGTCCACCTCCTCTGCGGCACAGCAGTGGTATCAGTAGTATGATGAGTCCACCTCCTCTGCGGCACAGCAGTGGTATCAGTAGTATGATGAGTCCACCTCCTCTGCAGCACATCAGTGGTATCAGTAGTATGATGAGTCCACCTCCTCTGCAGCACAGCAGTGGTATCAGAAGTATGATGAGTCCACCTCCTCTGCAGCACAGCAGTGGTATCAGTAGTATGATGAGTCCACCTCCTCTGCAGCACAGCAGTGGTATCAGTAGTATGATGAGACGACCTCCTCTGCAGCACAGCAGTGGTATCAGTAGTATGATGAGTCCACCTCCTCTGCAGCACAGCAGTGGTATCAGTAGTATGATGAGTCCACCTCCTCTGCGGCACAGCAGTGGTATCAGTAGTATGATGAGTCCACCTCCTCTGCAGCACAGCAGTGGTATCAGTAGTATGATGAGTCCACCTCCTCTGCAGCACAGCAGTGGTATCAGTAGTATGATGAGTCCACCTCCTCTGCGGCACAGCAGTGGTATCAGTAGTATGATGAGACCACCTCCTCTGCGGCACAGCAGTGGTATCAGTAGCATAATGAATCCACCTCCTCTGCGGCACAGCAGTGGTATCAGTAGTATGATGAGTCTACCTCCTCTGCGGCACAGCAGTGGTGTCAGTAGTATGATGAGTCCACCTCCTCTGCAGCACAGCAGTGGTATCAGTAGTATGATGAGTCCACCTCCTCTGCGGCACAGCAGTGGTATCAGTAGTAGGATGAGACCACCTCCTCTGCAGCACAGCAGTGGTATCAGTAGTGTGATGAGTCCACCTCCTCTGCGGCACAGCAGTGGAGTCAGTAGTATGATGAGTCCACCTCCTCTGCAGCACAGCAGTGGTATCAGTAGTAGGATGAGACCACCTCCTCTGCAGCACAGCAGTGGTATCAGTAGTATGATGAGACCACCTCCTCTGCAGCACAGCAGTGGTATCAGTAGTATGATGAGACCACCTCCTCTACGGCACAGCAGTGGTATCAGTAGTATGATGAGTCCACCTCCTCTGCAGCACATCAGTGGTATCAGTAGTATGATGAGACCACCTCCTCTGCGGCACAGCAGTGGTATCAGTAGTATGATGAGTCCACCTCCTCTGCAGCACAGCAGTGGTATCAGTAGCATGATGAGTCCACCTCCTCTGCAGCACATCAGTGGTATCAGTAGTATGATGAGACCACCTCCTCTGCGGCACAGCAGTGGTATCAGTAGTATGATGAGTCCACCTCTTCTGCAGCACAGCAGTGGTATCAGTAATAGGATGAGACCACCTCCTCTGCGGCACAGCAGTGGTATCAGTAGTATGATGAGACCACCTCCTCTGCAGCACATCAGTGGTATCAGTAGTATGATGAGACCACCTCCTCTGCAGCACAGCAGTGGTATCAGTAGTAGGATGAGTCCACCTCTTCTGCAGCACAGCAGTGGTATCAGTAGTATGATGAGACCACCTCCTCTGCAGCACAGCAGTGGTATCAGTAGTATGATGAGACCACCTCCTCTGCAGCACAGCAGTGGTATCAGTAGTATGATGAGACCACCTCCTCTACGGCACAGCAGTGGTATCAGTAGTATGATGAGTCCACCTCCTCTGCAGCACATCAGTGGTATCAGTAGTATGATGAGACCACCTCCTCTGCGGCACAGCAGTGGTATCAGTAGTATGATGAGTCCACCTCCTCTGCAGCACAGCAGTGGTATCAGTAGCATGATGAGTCCACCTCCTCTGCAGCACATCAGTGGTATCAGTAGTATGATGAGTCCACCTCCTCTGCGGCACAGCAGTGGTATCAGTAGTATGATGAGTCCACCTCCTCTGCGGCACAACAATTGTATCAGTAGCATGATGAGTCCACCTCCTCTGCAGCACATCAGTGGTATCAGTAGTATGATGAGACCACCTCCTCTGCGGCACAGCAGTGGTATCAGTAGTATGATGAGTCCACCTCCTCTGCGGCACAGCAGTGGTATCAGTAGTATGATGAGTCCACCTCCTCTGCGGCACAGCAGTGGTATCAGTAGTATGATGAGTCCACCTCCTCTGCAGCACATCAGTGGTATCAGTAGTATGATGAGTCCACCTCCTCTGCAGCACAGCAGTGGTATCAGAAGTATGATGAGTCCACCTCCTCTGCAGCACAGCAGTGGTATCAGTAGTATGATGAGTCCACCTCCTCTGCAGCACAGCAGTGGTATCAGTAGTATGATGAGACGACCTCTTCTGCAGCACAGCAGTGGTATCAGTAGTATGATGAGTCCACCTCCTCTGCAGCACAGCAGTGGTATCAGTAGTATGATGAGTCCACCTTCTCTGCGGCACAGCAGTGGTATCAGTAGTATGATGAGTCCACCTCCTCTGCAGCACAGCAGTGGTATCAGTAGTATGATGAGTCCACCTCCTCTGCAGCACAGCAGTGGTATCAGTAGTATGATGAGTCCACCTCCTCTGCGGCACAGCAGTGGTATCAGTAGTATGATGAGACCACCTCCTCTGCGGCACAGCAGTGGTATCAGTAGCATAATGAATCCACCTCCTCTGCGGCACAGCAGTGGTATCAGTAGTATGATGAGTCTACCTCCTCTGCGGCACAGCAGTGGTGTCAGTAGTATGATGAGTCCACCTCCTCTGCAGCACAGCAGTGGTATCAGTAGTATGATGAGTCCACCTCCTCTGCGGCACAGCAGTGGTATCAGTAGTAGGATGAGACCACCTCCTCTGCAGCACAGCAGTGGTATCAGTAGTGTGATGAGTCCACCTCCTCTGCGGCACAGCAGTGGAGTCAGTAGTATGATGAGTCCACCTCCTCTGCAGCACAGCAGTGGTATCAGTAGTAGGATGAGACCACCTCCTCTGCAGCACAGCAGTGGTATCAGTAGTATGATGAGTCCACCTCCTCTGCGGCACAGCAGTGGTATCAGTAGTATGATGAGTCCACCTCCTCTGCGGCACAGCAGTGGTATCAGTAGTATGATGAGTCCACCTCCTCTGCGGCACAGCAGTGGTATCAGTAGTATGATGAGTCCACCTCCTCTGCAGCACAGCAGTGGTATCAGTAGTATGATGAGTCCACCTCCTCTGCAGCACAGCAGTGGTATCAGTAGTAGGATGAGTCCACCTCCTCTGCAGCACAGCAGTGGTATCAGTAGTATGATGAGTGCACCTCCTCTGCAGCACAGCAGTGGTATCAGTAGTATGATGAGTCCACCTCCTCTGCAGCACAGCAGTGGTGTCAGTAGTATGATGAGTCCACCTCCTCTGCAGCACAGCAGTGGTATCAGTAGTGTGATGAGTCCACCTCCTCTGCAGCACAGCAGTGGTATCAGTAGTATGATGAGTCCACCTCCTCTGCAGCACAGCAGTGGTATCAGTAGTATGATGAGTCCACCTCCTCTGCGGCACAGCAGTGGTATCAGTAGTATGATGAGTCCACCTCCTCTGCGGCACAGCAGTGGTATCAGTAGTATGATGAGTCCACCTCCTCTGCGGCACAGCAGTGGTATCAGTAGTAGGATGAGTCCACCTCCTCTGCGGCACAGCAGTGGTATCAGTAGTATGATGAGTCCACCTCCTCTGCAGCACAGCAGTGGTATCAGTAGTATGGTGAGTCCACCTCCTTTGCGGCACAGCAGTGGTATCAGTAGTATGGTGAGTCCACCTCCTCTGCGGCACAGCAGTGGTATCAGTAGTATGGTGAGTCCACCTCCTCTGCGGCACAGCAGTGGTATCAGTAGTAGGATGAGTCCACCTCCTCTGCGGCACAGCAGTGGTATCAGTAGTAGGATGAGTCCACCTCCTCTGCAGCACAGCAGTGGTGTCAGTAGTATGATGAGTCCACCTCCTCTGCAGCACAGCAGTGGTGTCAGTAGTATGATGAGTCCACCTCCTCTGCGGCACAGCAGTGGTATCAGTAGTATGATGAGTCCACCTCCTCTGCAGCACAGAAGTGGTATCAGTAGTATGATGAGTCCACCTCCTCTGCAGCACAGCAGTGGTATCAGTAGTATGATGAGTCCACCTCCTCTGCAGCACAGCAGTGGTATCAGTAGTATGATGAGTCCACCTCCTCTGCAGCACAGCAGTGGTATCAGTAGTATGATGAGTCCACCTCCTCTGCGGCACAGCAGTGGCATCAGTAGTATGATGAGACCACCTCCTCTGCAGCACAGCAGTGGTATCAGTAGTAGGATGAGACCACCTCCTCTGCGGCACAGCAGTGGTGTCAGTAGTATGATGAGTCCACCTCTTCTGCGGCACAGCAGTGGTATCAGTAGTATGATGAGTCCACCTTCTCTGCGGCACAGCAGTGGTATCAGTAGTATGATGAGTCCACCTCTTCTGCGGCACAGCAGTGGTATCAGTAGTATGATGAGTCCACCTCCTCTGCAGCACAGCAGTGGTATCAGTAGTATGATGAGTCCACCTCCTCTGCAGCACAGCAGTGGTATCAGTAGTAGGATGAGTCCACCTCCTCTGCGGCACAGCAGTGGTATCAGTAGTATGATGAGTCCCCCTCCTCTGCAGCACAGCAGTGGTATCAGTAGTATGATGAGTCCACCTCCTCTGCAGCACAGCAGTGGTATCAGTAGTAGGATAAGTCCACCTCCTCTGCAGCACAGCAGTGGTATCAGTAGTATGATAAGTCCACCTCCTCTGCAGCACAGCAGTGGTATCAGTAGTAGGATGAGTCCACCTCCTCTGCGGCACAGCAGTGGTGTCAGTAGTATGATGAGTCCACCTCCTCTGCAGCACAGCAGTGGTATCAGTAGTATGATGAGTCCACCTCCTCTGCAGCACAGCAGTGGTATCAGTAGTAGGATGAGTCCACCTCCTCTGCGGCACAGCAGTGGTATCAGTAGTATGATGAGTCCACCTCCTCTGCGGCACAGCAGTGGTATCAGTAGTAGGATGAGTCCACCTCTTCTGCAGCACAGCAGTGGTATCAGTGGTAGGAGGAGACCACCTCCTCTGCGGCACAGCAGTGGTATCAGTAGTATGATGAGTACACCTCCTCTGCAGCACAGCAGTGGTATCAGTTGTATGATGAGACGACCTCCTCTGCAGCACAGCAGTGGTATCAGTAGTATGATGAGTCCACCTCCTCTGCAGCACAGCAGTGGTATCAGTAGTATGATGAGTCCACCTCCTCTGCAGCACAGCAGTGGTATCAGTAGTAGGATGAGTCCACCTCCTCTGCAGCACAGCAGTGGTATCAGTAGTAGGATGAGTCCACCTCCTCTGCAGCACAGCAGTGGTATCAGTAGTATGATGAGTCCACCTCCTCTGCAGCACAGCAGTGGTATCAGTAGTATGATGAGTCCACCTCCTCTGCAGCACAGCAGTGGTATCAGTAGTATGATGAGACCACCTCCTCTGCAGCACAGCAGTGGTATCAGTAGTATGGTGAGTCCACCTCCTCTGCAGCACAGCAGTGGTATCAGTAGTATGATGAGTCCACCTCCTCTGCGGCACAGCAGTGGTGTCAGTAGTATGATGAGACCACCTCCTCTGCAGCACAGCAGTGGTGTCAGTAGTATGATGAGTCCACCTCCTCTGCAGCACAGCAGTGGTGTCAGTAGTATGATGAGTCCACCTCCTCTGCAGCACAGCAGTGGTGTCAGTAGTATGATGAGTCCACCTCCTCTGCGGCACAGCAGTGGTGTCAGTAGTATGATGAGTCCACCTCCTCTGCAGCACAGCAGTGGTATCAGTAGCATGATGAGTCCACCTCCTCTGCGGCACAGCAGTGGTATCAGTAGTATGATGAGTCCACCTCCTCTGCAGCACAGCAGTGGTATCAGTAGTATGATGAGTCCACCTCCTCTGCGGCACAGCAGTGGTATCAGTAGTATGGTGAGTCCACCTCCTCTGCGGCACAGCAGTGGTATCAGTAGTATGATGAGTCCACCTCCTCTGCAGCACAGCAGTGGTATCAGTAGTGTGATGAGTCCACCTCCTCTGCGGCACAGCAGTGGTATCAGTAGTATGATGAGTCCACCTCCTCTGCAGCACAGCAGTGGTATCAGTAGTATGATGAGACCACTTCCTCTGCAGTGGTGTCAGTAGCATGCTGAGTCCACCTCCTCTGCGGCACAGCAGTGGTATCAGTAGTATGATGAGTCCACCTCCTCTGCGGCACAGCAGTGGTATCAGTAGTATGATGAGTCCACCTCCTCTGCGGCACAGCAGTGGCATCAGTAGTATGATGAGTCCACCTCCTCTGCAGCACAGCAGTGGTATCAGTAGTATGATGAGACCACCTCCTCTGCAGCACAGCAGTGGTATCAGTAGTATGATGAGTCCACCTCCTCTGCAGCACAGCAGTGGTATCAGTAGTATGATGAGACCACCTCCTCTGCAGCACAGCAGTGGTATCAGTAGTAGGATGAGTCCACCTCTTCTGCAGCACAGCAATGGTATCAGTAGTAGGATGAGACCACCTCCTCTGCAGCACAGCAGTGGTATCAGTAGTATGATGAGTCCACCTCCTCTGCAGCACAGCATTGGTATCAGTAGCATGATGAGTCCACCTCCTCTGCGGCACAGCAGTGGTATCAGTAGCATGATGAGTCCACCTCCTCTGCGGCACAGCAGTGGTATCAGTAGTAGGATGAGTCCACCTCTTCTGCAGCACAGCAGTGGTATCAGTAATAGGATGAGACCACCTCCTCTGCGGCACAGCAGTGGTATCAGTAGTATGATGAGACCACCTCCTCTGCAGCACATCAGTGGTATCAGTAGTATGATGAGACCACCTCCTCTGCAGCATAGCAGTGGTATCAGTAGTAGGATGAGTCCACCTCTTCTGCAGCACAGCAGTGGTATCAGTAGTATGATGAGACCACCTCCTCTGCAGCACAGCAGTGGTATCAGTAGTATGATGAGACCACCTCCTTTGCAGCACAGCAGTGGTATCAGTAGTATGATGAGACCACCTCCTCTACGGCACAGCAGTGGTATCAGTAGTATGATGAGTCCACCTCCTCTGCAGCACATCAGTGGTATCAGTAGTATGATGAGACCACCTCCTCTGCGGCACAGCAGTGGTATCAGTAGTATGATGAGTCCACCTCCTCTGCAGCACAGCAGTGGTATCAGTAGCATGATGAGTCCACCTCCTCTGCAGCACATCAGTGGTATCAGTAGTATGATGAGTCCACCTCCTCTGCGGCACAGCAGTGGTATCAGTAGTATGATGAGTCCACCTCCTCTGCGGCACAACAGTTGTATCAGTAGCATGATGAGTCCACCTCCTCTGCAGCACATCAGTGGTATCAGTAGTATGATGAGACCACCTCCTCTGCGGCACAGCAGTGGTATCAGTAGTATGATGAGTCCACCTCCTCTGCGGCACAGCAGTGGTATCAGTAGTATGATGAGTCCACCTCCTCTGCGGCACAGCAGTGGTATCAGTAGTATGATGAGTCCACCTCCTCTGCAGCACATCAGTGGTATCAGTAGTATGATGAGTCCACCTCCTCTGCAGCACAGCAGTGGTATCAGAAGTATGATGAGTCCACCTCCTCTGCAGCACAGCAGTGGTATCAGTAGTATGATGAGTCCACCTCCTCTGCAGCACAGCAGTGGTATCAGTAGTAGGATGAGACCACCTCCTCTGCAGCACAGCAGTGGTATCAGTAGTATGATGAGTCCACCTCCTCTGCAGCACAGCAGTGGTATCAGTAGTATGATGAGTCCACCTCCTCTGCGGCACAGCAGTGGTATCAGTAGTATGATGAGTCCACCTCCTCTGCAGCACAGCAGTGGTATTAGTAGTATGATGAGTCCACCTCCTCTGCAGCACAGCAGTGGTATCAGTAGTATGATGAGTCCACCTCCTCTGCGGCACAGCAGTGGTATCAGTAGTATGATGAGACCACCTCCTCTGCGGCACAGCAGTGGTATCAGTAGCATAATGAATCCACCTCCTCTGCGGCACAGCAGTGGTATCAGTAGTATGATGAGTCTACCTCCTCTACGGCACAGCAGTGGTGTCAGTAGTATGATGAGTCCACCTCCTCTGCGGCACAGCAGTGGTATCAGTAGTAGGATGAGACCACCTCCTCTGCAGCACAGCAGTGGTATCAGTAGTGTGATGAGTCCACCTCCTCTGCGGCACAGCAGTGGAGTCAGTAGTATGATGAGTCCACCTCCTCTGCAGCACAGCAGTGGTATCAGTAGTAGGATGAGACCACCTCCTCTGCAGCACAGCAGTGGTATCAGTAGTATGATGAGTCTACCTCCTCTGCAGCACAGCAGTGGTATCAGTAGTATGATGAGTCCACCTCCTCTGCGGCACAGCAGTGGTATCAGTAGTAGGATGAGACCACCTCCTCTGCAGCACAGCAGTGGTATCAGTAGTGTGATGAGTCCACCTCCTCTGCGGCACAGCAGTGGAGTCAGTAGTATGATGAGTCCACCTCCTCTGCAGCACAGCAGTGGTATCAGTAGTAGGATGAGACCACCTCCTCTGCAGCACAGCAGTGGTATCAGTAGTATGATGAGTCCACCTCCTCTGCGGCACAGCAGTGGTATCAGTAGTATGATGAGTCCACCTCCTCTGCAGCACAGCAGTGGTATCAGTAGTATGATGAGTCCACCTCCTCTGCGGCACAGCAGTGGTATCAGTAGTATGATGAGTCCACCTCCTCTGCGGCACAGCAGTGGTATCAGTAGTATGATGAGTCCACCTCCTCTGCAGCACAGCAGTGGTGTCAGTAGTATGATGAGTCCACCTCCTCTGCAGCACAGCAGTGGTATCAGTAGTATGATGAGTCCACCTCCTCTGCAGCACAGCAGTGGTATCAGTAGTAGGATGAGTCCACCTCCTCTGCAGCACAGCAGTGGTATCAGTAGTATGATGAGTGCACCTCCTCTGCAGCACAGCAGTGGTATCAGTAGTATGATGAGTCCACCTCCTCTGCAGCACAGCAGTGGTGTCAGTAGTATGATGAGTCCACCTCCTCTGCAGCACAGCAGTGGTATCAGTAGTGTGATGAGTCCACCTCCTCTGCAGCACAGCAGTGGTATCAGTAGTATGATGAGTCCACCTCCTCTGCAGCACAGCAGTGGTATCAGTAGTATGATGAGTCCACCTCCTCTGCGGCACAGCAGTGGTATCAGTAGTATGATGAGTCCACCTCCTCTGCGGCACAGCAGTGGTATCAGTAGTATGATGAGTCCACCTCCTCTGCGGCACAGCAGTGGTATCAGTAGTAGGATGAGTCCACCTCCTCTGCGGCACAGCAGTGGTATCAGTAGTATGATGAGTCCACCTCCTCTGCAGCACAGCAGTGGTATCAGTAGTATGGTGAGTCCACCTCCTTTGCGGCACAGCAGTGGTATCAGTAGTATGGTGAGTCCACCTCCTCTGCGGCACAGCAGTGGTATCAGTAGTATGGTGAGTCCACCTCCTCTGCGGCACAGCAGTGGTATCAGTAGTAGGATGAGTCCACCTCCTCTGCGGCACAGCAGTGGTATCAGTAGTAGGATGAGTCCACCTCTTCTGCAGCACAGCAGTGGTATCAGTAGTGTGATGAGTCCACCTCCTCTGCGGCACAGCAGTGGTATCAGTAGTATGATGAGTCCACCTCCTCTGCAGCACAGAAGTGGTATCAGTAGTATGATGAGTCCACCTCCTCTGCAGCACAGCAGTGGTATCAGTAGTATGATGAGTCCACCTCCTCTGCAGCACAGCAGTGGTATGAGTAGTATGATGAGTCCACCTCCTCTGCGGCACAGCAGTGGCATCAGTAGTATGATGAGTCCACCTCCTCTGCAGCACAGCAGTGGTATCAGTAGTAGGATGAGACCACCTCCTCTGCGGCACAGCAGTGGTGTCAGTAGTATGATGAGTCCACCTCTTCTGCGGCACAGCAGTGGTATCAGTAGTATGATGAGTCCACCTCCTCTGCGGCACAGCAGTGGTATCAGTAGTATGATGAGTCCACCTCTTCTGCGGCACAGCAGTGGTATCAGTAGTATGATGAGTCCACCTCCTCTGCAGCACAGCAGTGGTATCAGTAGTATGATGAGTCCACCTCCTCTGCAGCACAGCAGTGGTATCAGTAGTAGGATGAGTCCACCTCCTCTGCGGCACAGCAGTGGTATCAGTAGTATGATGAGTCCCCCTCCTCTGCAGCACAGCAGTGGTATCAGTAGTATGATGAGTCCACCTCCTCTGCAGCACAGCAGTGGTATCAGTAGTAGGATGAGTCCACCTCCTCTGCAGCACAGCAGTGGTATCAGTAGTATGATAAGTCCACCTCCTCTGCAGCACAGCAGTGGTATCAGTAGTAGGATGAGTCCACCTCCTCTGCGGCACAGCAGTGGTGTCAGTAGTATGATGAGTCCACCTCCTCTGCAGCACAGCAGTGGTATCAGTAGTATGATGAGTCCACCTCCTCTGCAGCACAGCAGTGGTATCAGTAGTAGGATGAGTCCACCTCCTCTGCGGCACAGCAGTGGTATCAGTAGTATGATGAGTCCACCTCCTCTGCGGCACAGCAGTGGTATCAGTAGTAGGATGAGTCCACCTCTTCTGCAGCACAGCAGTGGTATCAGTAGTAGGATGAGACCACCTCCTCTGCAGCACAGCAGTGGTATCAGTAGTATGATGAGTCCACCTCCTCTGCAGCACAGCAGTGGTATCAGTAGTATGATGAGACGACCTCCTCTGCAGCACAGCAGTGGTATCAGTAGTATGATGAGACCACCTCCTCTGCAGCACAGCAGTGGTATCAGTAGTGTGATGAGACCACCTCCTCTGCAGCACAGCAGTGGTATCAGTAGTATGATGAGACCACCTCCTCTGCGGCACAGCAGTGGTATCAGTAGTAGGATGAGACCACCTCCTCTGCAGCACAGCAGTGGTATCAGTAGTATGATGAGTCCACCTCCTCTGCGGCACAGCAGTGGTATCAGTAGCATGATGAGTCCACCTCCTCTGCGGCACAGCAGTGGTATCAGTAGTATGATGAGTCCACCTCCTCTGCAGCACAGCAGTGGTATCAGTAGTATGATGAGTCCTCCTCCTCTGCAGCACAGCAGTGGTATCAGTAGTAGGATGAGTCCACCTCCTCTGCAGCACAGCAGTGGTATCAGTAGTAGGATGAGTCCACCTCCTCTGCAGCACAGCAGTGGTATCAGTAGTATGATGAGTCCACCTCCTCTGCAGCACAGCAGTGGTATCAGTAGTATGATGAGTCCACCTCCTCTGCAGCACAGCAGTGGTATCAGTAGTATGATGAGTCCACCTCCTCTACAGCACAGCAGTGGTATCAGTAGTAGGATGAGTCCACCTCCTCTGCAGCACAGCAGTGGTATCAGTAGTAGGATGAGTCCACCTCCTCTGCAGCACAGCAGTGGTATCAGTAGTATGATGAGTCTACCTCCTCTGCAGCACAGCAGTGGTATCAGTAGTATGATGAGTCCACCTCCTCTGCAGCACAGCAGTGGTATCAATAGTATGATGAGACCACCTCCTCTGCGGCACAGCAGTGGTATCAGTAGTATGATGAGTCCACCTCCTCTGCGGCACAGCAGTGGTATCAGTAGTAGGATGAGACCACCTCCTCTGCAGCACAGCAGTGGTATCAGTAGTAGGATGAGTCCACCTCCTCTGCAGCACAGCAGTGGTATCAGTAGTAGGATGAGACCACCTCCTCTGCAGCACATCAGTGGTATCAGTAGTATGATGAGTCCACCTCCTCTGCAGCACAGCAGTGGTTTCAGTAGTATGATGAGACCACCTCCTCTACAGCACAGCAGTGGTGTCAGTAGTATGATGAGTCCACCTCCTCTGCAGCACAGCAGTGGTGTCAGTAGTATGATGAGTCCACCTCCTCTGCGGCACAGCAGTGGTGTCAGTAGTATGATGAGTCCACCTCCTCTGCAGCACAGCAGTGGTATCAGTAGCATGATGAGTCCACCTCCTCTGCGGCACAGCAGTGGTATCAGTAGTATGATGAGTCCACCTCCTCTGCGGCACAGCAGTGGTATCAGTAGTAGGATGAGTCCACCTCTTCTGCAGCACAGCAGTGGTATCAGTAGTAGGATGAGACCACCTCCTCTGCGGCACAGCAGTGGTATCAGTAGTATGATGAGTCCACCTCCTCTGCAGCACAGCAGTGGTATCAGTAGTATGATGAGACCACCTCCTCTGCAGCACAGCAGTGGTATCAGTAGTATGATGAGACCACCTCCTCTGCAGCACAGCAGTGGTATCAGTAGTGTGATGAGACCACCTCCTCTGCAGCACAGCAGTGGTATCAGTAGTATGATGAGACCACCTCCTCTGCGGCACAGCAGTGGTATCAGTAGTAGGATGAGACCACCTCCTCTGCAGCACAGCAGTGGTATCAGTAGTATGATGAGTCCACCTCCTCTGCGGCACAGCAGTGGTATCAGTAGCATGATGAGTCCACCTCCTCTGCGGCACAGCAGTGGTATCAGTAGTATGATGAGTCCACCTCCTCTGCAGCACAGCAGTGGTATCAGTAGTATGATGAGTCCACCTCCTCTGCAGCACAGCAGTGGTATCAGTAGTATGATGAGTCCACCTCCTCTGCAGCACAGCAGTGGTATCAGTAGTAGGATGAGACCACCTCCTCTGCGGCACAGCAGTGGTGTCAGTAGTATGATGAGTCCACCTCCTCTGCAGCACAGCAGTGGTATCAGTAGTATGATGAGTCCACCTCCTCTGCAGCACAGCAGTGGTATCAGTAGTATGATGAGTCCACCTCCTCTGCAGCACAGCAGTGGTATCAGTAGTATGATGAGTCCACCTCCTCTGCAGCACAGCAGTGGTATCAGTAGTAGGATGAGTCCACCTCCTCTGCAGCACAGCAGTGGTATCAGTAGTAGGATGAGTCCACCTCCTCTGCAGCACAGCAGTGGTATCAGTAGTATGATGAGTCCACCTCCTCTGCAGCACAGCAGTGGTATCAGTAGTATGATGAGTCCACCTCCTCTGCAGCACAGCAGTGGTATCAGTAGTATGATGAGTCCACCTCCTCTACAGCACAGCAGTGGTATCAGTAGTAGGATGAGTCCACCTCCTCTGCAGCACAGCAGTGGTATCAGTAGTAGGATGAGTCCACCTCCTCTGCAGCACAGCAGTGGTATCAGTAGTATGATGAGTCCACCTCCTCTGCGGCACAGCAGTGGTATCAGTAGTATGATGAGTCCACCTCTTCTGCGGCACAGCAGTGGTATCAGTAGTATGATGAGTCCACCTCCTCTGCAGCACAGCAGTGGTATCAGTAGTATGATGAGTCCACCTCCTCTGCAGCACAGCAGTGGTATCAGTAGTAGGATGAGTCCACCTCCTCTGCGGCACAGCAGTGGTATCAGTAGTATGATGAGTCCCCCTCCTCTGCAGCACAGCAGTGGTATCAGTAGTATGATGAGTCCACCTCCTCTGCAGCACAGCAGTGGTATCAGTAGTAGGATGAGTCCACCTCCTCTGCAGCACAGCAGTGGTATCAGTAGTATGATAAGTCCACCTCCTCTGCAGCACAGCAGTGGTATCAGTAGTAGGATGAGTCCACCTCCTCTGCGGCACAGCAGTGGTGTCAGTAGTATGATGAGTCCACCTCCTCTGCAGCACAGCAGTGGTATCAGTAGTAGGATGAGTCCACCTCCTCTGCAGCACAGCAGTGGTATCAGTAGTATGATGAGTCCACCTCCTCTGCGGCACAGCAGTGGTATCAGTAGTATGATGAGTCCACCTCTTCTGCGGCACAGCAGTGGTATCAGTAGTATGATGACTCCACCTCCTCTGCAGCACAGCAGTGGTATCAGTAGTATGATGAGTCCACCTCCTCTGCAGCACAGCAGTGGTATCAGTAGTAGGATGAGTCCACCTCCTCTGCGGCACAGCAGTGGTATCAGTAGTATGATGAGTCCCCCTCCTCTGCAGCACAGCAGTGGTATCAGTAGTATGATGAGTCCACCTCCTCTGCAGCACAGCAGTGGTATCAGTAGTATGATGAGTCCACCTCCTCTGCGGCACAGCAGTGGTATCAGTAGTATGATGAGTCCACCTCCTCTGCAGCACAGCAGTGGTATCAGTAGTATGATGAGTCCACCTCCTCTGCAGCACAGCAGTGGTATCAGTAGTATGATGAGTCCACCTCCTCTGCAGCACAGCGGTGGTATCAGTAGTAGGATGAGTCCACCTCCTCTGCAGCACAGCAGTGGTATCAGTAGTAGGATGAGTCCACCTCCTCTGCAGCACAGCAGTGGTATCAGTAGTATGATGAGTCCACCTCCTCTGCAGCACAGCAGTGGTATCAGTAGTATGATGAGTCCACCTCCTCTGCAGCACAGCAGTGGTATCAGTAGTATGATGAGTCCACCTCCTCTACAGCACAGCAGTGGTATCAGTAGTAGGATGAGTCCACCTCCTCTGCAGCACAGCAGTGGTATCAGTAGTATGATGAGTCCACCTCCTCTGCAGCACAGCAGTGGTATCAGTAGTATGATGAGTCCACCTCCTCTGCAGCACAGCAGTGGTATCAGTAGTATGATGAGTCCACCTCCTCTACAGCACAGCAGTGGTATCAGTAGTAGGATGAGTCCACCTCCTCTGCAGCACAGCAGTGGTATCAGTAGTATGATGAGTCCACCTCCTCTGCAGCACAGCAGTGGTATCAGTAGTATGATGAGTCCACCTCCTCTGCAGCACAGCAGTGGTATCAGTAGTATGATGAGTCCACCTCCTCTGCAGCACAGCAGTAATATCAGTAGTATGATGAGACCACCTCCTCTGCGGCACAGCAGTGGTATCAGTAGTATGATGAGTCCACCTCCTCTGCGGCACAGCAGTGGTATCAGTAGTAGGATGAGACCACCTCCTCTGCAGCACAGCAGTGGTATCAGTAGTAGGATGAGTCCACCTCCTCTGCAGCACAGCAGTGGTATCAGTAGTAGGATGAGACCACCTCCTCTGCAGCACATCAGTGGTATCAGTAGTATGATGAGTCCACCTCCTCTGCAGCACAGCAGTGGTTTCAGTAGTATGATGAGACCACCTCCTCTGCAGCACAGCAGTGGTGTCAGTAGTATGATGAGTCCACCTCCTCTGCAGCACAGCAGTGGTATCAGTAGTATGATGAGTCCACCTCCTCTGCGGCACAGCAGTGGTGTCAGTAGTATGATGAGTCCACCTCCTCTGCAGCACAGCAGTGGTATCAGTAGCATGATGAGTCCACCTCCTCTGCGGCACAGCAGTGGTATCAGTAGTATGATGAGTCCACCTCCTCTGCGGCACAGCAGTGGTATCAGTAGTAGGATGAGTCCACCTCTTCTGCAGCACAGCAGTGGTATCAGTAGTAGGATGAGACCACCTCCTCTGCGGCACAGCAGTGGTATCAGTAGTATGATGAGTCCACCTCCTCTGCAGCACAGCAGTGGTATCAGTAGTATGATGAGACGACCTCCTCTGCAGCACAGCAGTGGTATCAGTAGTATGATGAGACCACCTCCTCTGCAGCACAGCAGTGGTATCAGTAGTGTGATGAGACCACCTCCTCTGCAGCACAGCAGTGGTATCAGTAGTATGATGAGACCACCTCCTCTGCGGCACAGCAGTGGTATCAGTAGTAGGATGAGACCACCTCCTCTGCAGCACAGCAGTGGTATCAGTAGTATGATGAGTCCACCTCCTCTGCGGCACAGCAGTGGTATCAGTAGTATGATGAGTCCACCTCCTCTGCAGCACAGCAGTGGTATCAGTAGTATGATGAGTCCACCTCCTCTGCAGCACAGCAGTGGTATCAGTAGTATGATGAGTCCACCTCCTCTGCAGCACAGCAGTGGTATCAGTAGTAGGATGAGACCACCTCCTCTGCGGCACAGCAGTGGTGTCAGTAGTATGATGAGTCCACCTCCTCTGCAGCACAGCAGTGGTATCAGTAGTATGATGAGTCCACCTCCTCTGCAGCACAGCAGTGGTATCAGTAGTATGATGAGTCCACCTCCTCTGCAGCACAGCAGTGGTATCAGTAGTATGATGAGTCCACCTCCTCTGCAGCACAGCAGTGGTATCAGTAGTAGGATGAGTCCACCTCCTCTGCAGCACAGCAGTGGTATCAGTAGTAGGATGAGTCCACCTCCTCTGCAGCACAGCAGTGGTATCAGTAGTATGATGAGTCCACCTCCTCTGCAGCACAGCAGTGGTATCAGTAGTATGATGAGTCCACCTCCTCTGCAGCACAGCAGTGGTATCAGTAGTATGATGAGTCCACCTCCTCTGCAGCACAGCAGTGGTATCAGTAGTAGGATAAGTCCACCTCCTCTGCAGCACAGCAGTGGTATCAGTAGTATGATAAGTCCACCTCCTCTGCAGCACAGCAGTGGTATCAGTAGTAGGATGAGTCCACCTCCTCTGCGGCACAGCAGTGGTGTCAGTAGTATGATGAGTCCACCTCCTCTGCAGCACAGCAGTGGTATCAGTAGTATGATGAGTCCACCTCCTCTGCAGCACAGCAGTGGTATCAGTAGTAGGATGAGTCCACCTCCTCTGCGGCACAGCAGTGGTATCAGTAGTATGATGAGTCCACCTCCTCTGCGGCACAGCAGTGGTATCAGTAGTAGGATGAGTCCACCTCTTCTGCAGCACAGCAGTGGTATCAGTAGTAGGATGAGACCACCTCCTCTGCGGCACAGCAGTGGTATCAGTAGTATGATGAGTACACCTCCTCTGCAGCACAGCAGTGGTATCAGTTGTATGATGAGACGACCTCCTCTGCAGCACAGCAGTGGTATCAGTAGTATGATGAGTCCACCTCCTCTGCAGCACAGCAGTGGTATCTGTAGTAGGATGAGTCCACCTCCTCTGCAGCACAGCAGTGGTATCAGTAGTAGGATGAGTCCACCTCCTCTGCAGCACAGCAGTGGTATCAGTAGTATGATGAGTCCACCTCCTCTGCAGCACAGCAGTGGTATCAGTAGTATGATGAGTCCACCTCCTCTGCAGCACAGCAGTGGTATCAGTAGTATGATGAGACCACCTCCTCTGCAGCACAGCAGTGGTGTCAGTAGTATGATGAGTCCACCTCCTCTGCAGCACAGCAGTGGTGTCAGTAGTATGATGAGTCCACCTCCTCTGCAGCACAGCAGTGGTGTCAGTAGTATGATGAGTCCACCTCCTCTGCGGCACAGCAGTGGTGTCAGTAGTATGATGAGTCCACCTCCTCTGCAGCACAGCAGTGGTATCAGTAGCATGATGAGTCCACCTCCTCTGCGGCACAGCAGTGGTATCAGTAGTATGATGAGTCCACCTCCTCTGCAGCACAGCAGTGGTATCAGTAGTATGATGAGTCCACCTCCTCTGCGGCACAGCAGTGGTATCAGTAGTATGGTGAGTCCACCTCCTCTGCGGCACAGCAGTGGTATCAGTAGTATGATGAGTCCACCTCCTCTGCAGCACAGCAGTGGTATCAGTAGTGTGATGAGTCCACCTCCTCTGCGGCACAGCAGTGGTATCAGTAGTATGATGAGTCCACCTCCTCTGCAGCACAGCAGTGGTATCAGTAGTATGATGAGACCACTTCCTCTGCAGTGGTGTCAGTAGCGTGCTGAGTCCACCTCCTCTGCGGCACAGTAGTGGTATCAGTAGTATGATGAGTCCACCTCCTCTGCGGCACAGCAGTGGTATCAGTAGTATGATGAGTCCACCTCCTCTGCGGCACAGCAGTGGCATCAGTAGTATGATGAGTCCACCTCCTCTGCAGCACAGCAGTGGTATCAGTAGTATGATGAGACCACCTCCTCTGCAGCACAGCAGTGGTATCAGTAGTATGATGAGTCCACCTCCTCTGCAGCACAGCAGTGGTATCAGTAGTATGATGAGACCACCTCCTCTGCAGCACAGCAGTGGTATCAGTAGTAGGATGAGTCCACCTCTTCTGCAGCACAGCAATGGTATCAGTAGTAGGATGAGACCACCTCCTCTGCAGCACAGCAGTGGTATCAGTAGTATGATGAGTCCACCTCCTCTGCAGCACAGCATTGGTATCAGTAGCATGATGAGTCCACCTCCTCTGCGGCACAGCAGTGGTATCAGTAGCATGATGAGTCCACCTCCTCTGCGGCACAGCAGTGGTATCAGTAGTAGGATGAGTCCACCTCTTCTGCAGCACAGCAGTGGTATCAGTAATAGGATGAGACCACCTCCTCTGCGGCACAGCAGTGGTATCAGTAGTATGATGAGACCACCTCCTCTGCAGCACAGCAGTGGTATCAGTAGTAGGATGAGTCCACCTCTTCTGCAGCACAGCAGTGGTATCAGTAGTATGATGAGACCACCTCCTCTGCAGCACAGCAGTGGTATCAGTAGTATGATGAGACCACCTCCTTTGCAGCACAGCAGTGGTATCAGTAGTATGATGAGACCACCTCCTCTACGGCACAGCAGTGGTATCAGTAGTATGATGAGTCCACCTCCTCTGCAGCACATCAGTGGTATCAGTAGTATGATGAGACCACCTCCTCTGCGGCACAGCAGTGGTATCAGTAGTATGATGAGTCCACCTCCTCTGCAGCACAGCAGTGGTATCAGTAGCATGATGAGTCCACCTCCTCTGCAGCACATCAGTGGTATCAGTAGTATGATGAGTCCACCTCCTCTGCGGCACAGCAGTGGTATCAGTAGTATGATGAGTCCACCTCCTCTGCGGCACAACAGTTGTATCAGTAGCATGATGAGTCCACCTCCTCTGCAGCACATCAGTGGTATCAGTAGTATGATGAGACCACCTCCTCTGCGGCACAGCAGTGGTATCAGTAGTATGATGAGTCCACCTCCTCTGCGGCACAGCAGTGGTATCAGTAGTATGATGAGTCCACCTCCTCTGCGGCACAGCAGTGGTATCAGTAGTATGATGAGTCCACCTCCTCTGCAGCACATCAGTGGTATCAGTAGTATGATGAGTCCACCTCCTCTGCAGCACAGCAGTGGTATCAGAAGTATGATGAGTCCACCTCCTCTGCAGCACAGCAGTGGTATCAGTAGTATGATGAGTCCACCTCCTCTGCAGCACAGCAGTGGTATCAGTAGTAGGATGAGACCACCTCCTCTGCAGCACAGCAGTGGTATCAGTAGTATGATGAGTCAACCTCCTCTGCAGCACAGCAGTGGTATCAGTAGTATGATGAGTCCACCTCCTCTGCGGCACAGCAGTGGTATCAGTAGTATGATGAGTCCACCTCCTCTGCAGCACAGCAGTGGTATTAGTAGTATGATGAGTCCACCTCCTCTGCAGCACAGCAGTGGTATCAGTAGTATGATGAGTCCACCTCCTCTGCGGCACAGCAGTGGTATCCGTAGTATGATGAGACCACCTCCTCTGCGGCACAGCAGTGGTATCAGTAGCATAATGAATCCACCTCCTCTGCGGCACAGCAGTGGTATCAGTAGTATGATGAGTCTACCTCCTCTGCGGCACAGCAGTGGTGTCAGTAGTATGATGAGTCCACCTCCTCTGCAGCACAGCAGTGGTATCAGTAGTATGATGAGTCCACCTCCTCTGCGGCACAGCAGTGGTATCAGTAGTAGGATGAGACCACCTCCTCTGCAGCACAGCAGTGGTATCAGTAGTATGATGAGTCCACCTCCTCTGCGGCACAGCAGTGGTATCAGTAGTATGATGAGTCCACCTCCTCTGCGGCACAGCAGTGGAGTCAGTAGTATGATGAGTCCACCTCCTCTGCGGCACAGCAGTGGTATCAGTAGTATGATGAGTCCACCTCCTCTGCGGCACAGCAGTGGTATCAGTAGTATGATGAGTCCACCTCCTCTGCAGCACAGCAGTGGTGTCAGTAGTATGATGAGTCCACCTCCTCTGCAGCACAGCAGTGGTATCAGTAGTATGATGAGTCCACCTCCTCTGCAGCACAGCAGTGGTATCAGTAGTAGGATGAGTCCACCTCCTCTGCAGCACAGCAGTGGTATCAGTAGTATGATGAGTGCACCTCCTCTGCAGCACAGCAGTGGTGTCAGTAGTATGATGAGTCCACCTCCTCTGCAGCACAGCAGTGGTATCAGTAGTGTGATGAGTCCACCTCCTCTGCAGCACAGCAGTGGTATCAGTAGTATGATGAGTCCACCTCCTCTGCAGCACAGCAGTGGTATCAGTAGTATGATGAGTCCACCTCCTCTGCGGCACAGCAGTGGTATCAGTAGTATGATGAGTCCACCTCCTCTGCGGCACAGCAGTGGTATCAGTAGTACGATGAGTCCACCTCCTCTGCGGCACAGCAGTGGTATCAGTAGTAGGATGAGTCCACCTCCTCTGCGGCACAGCAGTGGTATCAGTAGTATGATGAGTCCACCTCCTCTGCAGCACAGCAGTGGTGTCAGTAGTATGATGAGTCCACCTCCTCTGCAGCACAGCAGTGGTATCAGTAGTATGATGAGTCCACCTCCTCTGCGGCACAGCAGTGGTATCAGTAGTATGATGAGTCCACCTCCTCTGCGGCACAGCAGTGGTATCAGTAGTACGATGAGTCCACCTCCTCTGCGGCACAGCAGTGGTATCAGTAGTAGGATGAGTCCACCTCCTCTGCGGCACAGCAGTGGTATCAGTAGTATGATGAGTCCACCTCCTCTGCAGCACAGCAGTGGTATCAGTAGTATGGTGAGTCCACCTCCTTTGCGGCACAGCAGTGGTATCAGTAGTATGGTGAGTCCACCTCCTCTGCGGCACAGCAGTGGTATCAGTAGTATGGTGAGTCCACCTCCTCTGCGGCACAGCAGTGGTATCAGTAGTAGGATGAGTCCACCTCCTCTGCGGCACAGCAGTGGTATCAGTAGTAGGATGAGTCCACCTCTTCTGCAGCACAGCAGTGGTATCAGTAGTGTGATGAGTCCACCTCCTCTGCGGCACAGCAGTGGTATCAGTAGTATGATGAGTCCACCTCCTCTGCAGCACAGCAGTGGTATCAGTAGTATGATGAGTCCACCTCCTCTGCAGCACAGCAGTGGTATCAGTAGTATGATGAGTCCACCTCCTCTGCGGCACAGCAGTGGCATCAGTAGTATGATGAGACCACCTCCTCTGCAGCACAGCAGTGGTATCAGTAGTAGGATGAGACCACCTCCTCTGCGGCACAGCAGTGGTGTCAGTAGTATGATGAGTCCACCTCTTCTGCGGCACAGCAGTGGTATCAGTAGTATGATGAGTCCACCTCCTCTGCGGCACAGCAGTGGTATCAGTAGTATGATGAGTCCACCTCTTCTGCGGCACAGCAGTGGTATCAGTAGTATGATGAGTCCACCTCCTCTGCAGCACAGCAGTGGTATCAGTAGTATGATGAGTCCACCTCCTCTGCAGCACAGCAGTGGTATCAGTAGTAGGATGAGTCCACCTCCTCTGCGGCACAGCAGTGGTATCAGTAGTATGATGAGTCCCCCTCCTCTGCAGCACAGCAGTGGTATCAGTAGTATGATGAGTCCACCTCCTCTGCAGCACAGCAGTGGTATCAGTAGTAGGATGAGTCCACCTCCTCTGCAGCACAGCAGTGGTATCAGTAGTATGATAAGTCCACCTCCTCTGCAGCACAGCAGTGGTATCAGTAGTAGGATGAGTCCACCTCCTCTGCGGCACAGCAGTGGTGTCAGTAGTATGATGAGTCCACCTCCTCTGCAGCACAGCAGTGGTATCAGTAGTATGATGAGTCCACCTCCTCTGCAGCACAGCAGTGGTATCAGTAGTAGGATGAGTCCACCTCCTCTGCGGCACAGCAGTGGTATCAGTAGTATGATGAGTCCACCTCCTCTGCGGCACAGCAGTGGTATCAGTAGTAGGATGAGTCCACCTCTTCTGCAGCACAGCAGTGGTATCAGTAGTAGGATGAGACCACCTCCTCTGCAGCACAGCAGTGGTATCAGTAGTATGATGAGTCCACCTCCTCTGCAGCACAGCAGTGGTATCAGTAGTATGATGAGACGACCTCCTCTGCAGCACAGCAGTGGTATCAGTAGTATGATGAGACCACCTCCTCTGCAGCACAGCAGTGGTATCAGTAGTGTGATGAGACCACCTCCTCTGCAGCACAGCAGTGGTATCAGTAGTATGATGAGACCACCTCCTCTGCGGCACAGCAGTGGTATCAGTAGTAGGATGAGACCACCTCCTCTGCAGCACAGCAGTGGTATCAGTAGTAGGATGAGACCACCTCCTCTGCAGCACAGCAGTGGTATCAGTAGTGTGATGAGACCACCTCCTCTGCAGCACAGCAGTGGTATCAGTAGTAGGATGAGACCACCTCCTCTGCAGCACAGCAGTGGTATCAGTAGTATGATGAGTCCACCTCCTCTGCGGCACAGCAGTGGTATCAGTAGCATGATGAGTCCACCTCCTCTGCGGCACAGCAGTGGTATCAGTAGTATGATGAGTCCACCTCCTCTGCAGCACAGCAGTGGTATCAGTAGTATGATGAGTCCACCTCCTCTGCAGCACAGCAGTGGTATCAGTAGTATGATGAGTCCACCTCCTCTGCAGCACAGCAGTGGTATCAGTAGTAGGATGAGACCACCTCCTCTGCGGCACAGCAGTGGTGTCAGTAGTATGATGAGTCCACCTCCTCTGCAGCACAGCAGTGGTATCAGTAGTATGATGAGTCCACCTCCTCTGCAGCACAGCAGTGGTATCAGTAGTATGATGAGTCCACCTCCTCTGCAGCACAGCAGTGGTATCAGTAGTATGATGAGTCCACCTCCTCTGCAGCACAGCAGTGGTATCAGTAGTAGGATGAGTCCACCTCCTCTGCAGCACAGCAGTGGTATCAGTAGTATGATGAGTCCACCTCCTCTGCAGCACAGCAGTGGTATCAGTAGTATGATGAGTCCACCTCCTCTGCAGCACAGCAGTGGTATCAGTAGTATGATGAGTCCACCTCCTCTACAGCACAGCAGTGGTATCAGTAGTAGGATGAGTCCACCTCCTCTGCAGCACAGCAGTGGTATCAGTAGTAGGATGAGTCCACCTCCTCTGCAGCACAGCAGTGGTATCAGTAGTATGATGAGTCCACCTCCTCTGCAGCACAGCAGTGGTATCAGTAGTATGATGAGTCCACCTCCTCTGCAGCACAGCAGTGGTATCAGTAGTATGATGAGACCACCTCCTCTGCGGCACAGCAGTGGTATCAGTAGTATGATGAGTCCACCTCCTCTGCGGCACAGCAGTGGTATCAGTAGTAGGATGAGACCACCTCCTCTGCAGCACAGCAGTGGTATCAGTAGTATGATGAGTCCACCTCCTCTGCAGCACAGCAGTGGTATCAGTAGTATGATGAGTCCACCTCCTCTGCGGCACAGCAGTGGCATCAGTAGTATGATGAGACCACCTCCTCTGCAGCACAGCAGTGGTATCAGTAGTAGGATGAGACCACCTCCTCTGCGGCACAGCAGTGGTGTCAGTAGTATGACGAGTCCACCTCTTCTGCGGCACAGCAGTGGTATCAGTAGTATGATGAGTCCACCTCCTCTGCGGCACAGCAGTGGTATCAGTAGTATGATGAGTCCACCTCTTCTGCGGCACAGCAGTGGTATCAGTAGTATGATGAGTCCACCTCCTCTGCAGCACAGCAGTGGTATCAGTAGTATGATGAGTCCACCTCCTCTGCAGCACAGCAGTGGTATCAGTAGTAGGATGAGTCCACCTCCTCTGCGGCACAGCAGTGGTATCAGTAGTATGATGAGTCCCCCTCCTCTGCAGCACAGCAGTGGTATCAGTAGTATGATGAGTCCACCTCCTCTGCAGCACAGCAGTGGTATCAGTAGTAGGATGAGTCCACCTCCTCTGCAGCACAGCAGTGGTATCAGTAGTATGATAAGTCCACCTCCTCTGCAGCACAGCAGTTGTATCAGTAGTAGGATGAGTCCACCTCCTCTGCGGCACAGCAGTGGTGTCAGTAGTATGATGAGTCCACCTCCTCTGCAGCACAGCAGTGGTATCAGTAGTATGATGAGTCCACCTCCTCTGCAGCACAGCAGTGGTATCAGTAGTAGGATGAGTCCACCTCCTCTGCGGCACAGCAGTGGTATCAGTAGTATGATGAGTCCACCTCCTCTGCGGCACAGCAGTGGTATCAGTAGTAGGATGAGTCCACCTCTTCTGCAGCACAGCAGTGGTATCAGTAGTAGGATGAGACCACCTCCTCTGCAGCACAGCAGTGGTATCAGTAGTATGATGAGTCCACCTCCTCTGCAGCACAGCAGTGGTATCAGTAGTATGATGAGACGACCTCCTCTGCAGCACAGCAGTGGTATCAGTAGTATGATGAGACCACCTCCTCTGCAGCACAGCAGTGGTATCAGTAGTGTGATGAGACCACCTCCTCTGCAGCACAGCAGTGGTATCAGTAGTATGATGAGACCACCTCCTCTGCGGCACAGCAGTGGTATCAGTAGTAGGATGAGACCACCTCCTCTGCAGCACAGCAGTGGTATCAGTAGTATGATGAGTCCACCTCCTCTGCGGCACAGCAGTGGTATCAGTAGCATGATGAGTCCACCTCCTCTGCGGCACAGCAGTGGTATCAGTAGTATGATGAGTCCACCTCCTCTGCAGCACAGCAGTGGTATCAGTAGTATGATGAGTCCACCTCCTCTGCAGCACAGCAGTGGTATCAGTAGTATGATGAGTCCACCTCCTCTGCAGCACAGCAGTGGTATCAGTAGTAGGATGAGACCACCTCCTCTGCGGCACAGCAGTGGTGTCAGTAGTATGATGAGTCCACCTCCTCTGCAGCACAGCAGTGGTATCAGTAGTATGATGAGTCCACCTCCTCTGCAGCACAGCAGTGGTATCAGTAGTATGATGAGTCCACCTCCTCTGCAGCACAGCAGTGGTATCAGTAGTATGATGAGTCCACCTCCTCTGCAGCACAGCAGTGGTATCAGTAGTAGGATGAGTCCACCTCCTCTGCAGCACAGCAGTGGTATCAGTAGTAGGATGAGTCCACCTCCTCTGCAGCACAGCAGTGGTATCAGTAGTATGATGAGTCCACCTCCTCTGCAGCACAGCAGTGGTATCAGTAGTATGATGAGTCCACCTCCTCTGCAGCACAGCAGTGGTATCAGTAGTATGATGAGTCCACCTCTTCTACAGCACAGCAGTGGTATCAGTAGTAGGATGAGTCCACCTCCTCTGCAGCACAGCAGTGGTATCAGTAGTAGGATGAGTCCACCTCCTCTGCAGCACAGCAGTGGTATCAGTAGTATGATGAGTCCACCTCCTCTGCAGCACAGCAGTGGTATCAGTAGTATGATGAGTCCACCTCCTCTGCAGCACAGCAGTGGTATCAGTAGTATGATGAGACCACCTCCTCTGCGGCACAGCAGTGGTATCAGTAGTATGATGAGTCCACCTCCTCTGCGGCACAGCAGTGGTATCAGTAGTAGGATGAGACCACCTCCTCTGCAGCACAGCAGTGGTATCAGTAGTAGGATGAGACCACCTCCTCTGCAGCACATCAGTGGTATCAGTAGTATGATGAGTCCACCTCCTCTGCAGCACAGCAGTGGTATCAGTAGTATGATGAGTGCACCTCCTCTGCAGCACAGCAGTGGTATCAGTAGTATGATGAGTCCACCTCCTCTGCAGCACAGCAGTGGTTTCAGTAGTATGATGAGACCACCCCCTCTGCAGCACAGCAGTGGTGTCAGTAGTATGATGAGACCACCTCCTCTGCAGCACATCAGTGGTATCAGTAGTATGATGAGTGCACCTCCTCTGCAGCACAGCAGTGGTATCAGTAGTATGATGAGTCCACCTCCTCTGCAGCACAGCAGTGGTTTCAGTAGTATGATGAGACCACCTCCTCTGCAGCACAGCAGTGGTGTCAGTAGTATGATGAGTCCACCTCCTCTGCAGCACAGCAGTGGTGTCAGTAGTATGATGAGTCCACCTCCTCTGCGGCACAGCAGTGGTGTCAGTAGTATGATGAGTCCACCTCCTCTGCAGCACAGCAGTGGTATCAGTAGCATGATGAGTCCACCTCCTCTGCGGCACAGCAGTGGTATCAGTAGTATGATGAGTCCACCTCCTCTGCGGCACAGCAGTGGTATCAGTAGTAGGATGAGTCCACCTCTTCTGCAGCACAGCAGTGGTATCAGTAGTAGGATGAGACCACCTCCTCTGCGGCACAGCAGTGGTATCAGTAGTGTGATGAGACCACCTCCTCTGCAGCACAGCAGTGGTATCAGTAGTATGATGAGACCACCTCCTCTGCAGCACAGCAGTGGTATCAGTAGTGTGATGAGACCACCTCCTCTGCAGCACAGCAGTGGTATCAGTAGTATGATGAGACCACCTCCTCTGCGGCACAGCAGTGGTATCAGTAGTAGGATGAGACCACCTCCTCTGCAGCACAGCAGTGGTATCAGTAGTATGATGAGTCCACCTCCTCTGCGGCACAGCAGTGCTATCAGTAGCATGATGAGTCCACCTCCTCTGCGGCACAGCAGTGGTATCAGTAGTATGATGAGTCCACCTCCTCTGCAGCACAGCAGTGGTATCAGTAGTATGATGAGTCCACCTCCTCTGCAGCACAGCAGTGGTATCAGTAGTAGGATGAGACCACCTCCTCTGCGGCACAGCAGTGGTGTCAGTAGTATGATGAGTCCACCTCCTCTGCAGCACAGCAGTGGTATCAGTAGTATGATGAGTCCACCTCCTCTGCAGCACAGCAGTGGTATCAGTAGTATGATGAGTCCACCTCCTCTGCAGCACAGCAGTGGTATCAGTAGTATGATGAGTCCACCTCCTCTGCAGCACAGCAGTGGTATCAGTAGTAGGATGAGTCCACCTCCTCTGCAGCACAGCAGTGGTATCAGTAGTAGGATGAGTCCACCTCCTCTGCAGCACAGCAGTGGTATCAGTAGTATGATGAGTCCACCTCCTCTGCAGCACAGCAGTGGTATCAGTAGTATGATGAGTCCACCTCCTCTGCAGCACAGCAGTGGTATCAGTAGTATGATGAGTCCACCTCCTCTACAGCACAGCAGTGGTATCAGTAGTAGGATGAGTCCACCTCCTCTGCAGCACAGCAGTGGTATCAGTAGTAGGATGAGTCCACCTCCTCTGCAGCACAGCAGTGGTATCAGTAGTATGATGAGTCCACCTCCTCTGCAGCACAGCAGTGGTATCAGTAGTATGATGAGTCCACCTCCTCTGCAGCACAGCAGTGGTATCAGTAGTATGATGAGACCACCTCCTCTGCGGCACAGCAGTGGTATCAGTAGTATGATGAGTCCACCTCCTCTGCGGCACAGCAGTGGTATCAGTAGTAGGATGAGACCACCTCCTCTGCAGCACAGCAGTGGTATCAGTAGTAGGATGAGTCCACCTCCTCTGCAGCACAGCAGTGGTATCAGTAGTAGGATGAGACCACCTCCTCTGCAGCACATCAGTGGTATTGTGGAGCCCTACAGGTGCGGTGCAGCAGTGTATTACCCTTAGGGACTCCACGGGATGGGACGGTCTGGTCACAGGTAGGGAACCTTCGGTTTGGGATACGTCGTGACGCCACTCTCAGAATTGCGGTCAGTGAGGACCGCCACTGCAGGTTAAGGGATGCCTGGGGCTGATGGTGGGTGCAGTAGGTTGTAGTAGCCTCCTGAGAGTAAGGCAAGCCCCAGGTCCCTGTGTATGTGGGTGGGACCACAGGTCGCAGAATGACTCAAACACAGTCCAAGAAGTCTTTTAACGTGTTTACTCACTGTTTAGAGGTCACGGTGAGATGCCCGGGCGACACTGTGATAACCAGGTGGAACCAGGAATTCCAGGAGGCCGTTCTGAGGGTAGCTGTCCGCTCGCCCTCCTTGCACTCTTTTTGTTTGGGAGGATCCCTTGCTTGAAGCGTGGTAGGACTCCTCCAGGGAAGCTGTTACTACCCTGCTCCCCTCTCTCTGGCCCGTCTGCCGGCAGCGTGGCCTTGGTGGGATGGCTTCTGGCCCTGTCCCCTTATGGGCCTGGTGATTGCTGCTTGGCTCGAGCTCTGTGTAGTAGTGGTGAGGGCATAAAGTACCCCCCACCTGTAGGTTAAGCAGCTCTGGATGA